>NC_056733.1:517907096-518044596 GCF_019279795.1 Protopterus annectens
TGCTCAGTAAAGCAAACTGTTCTATGTTCATTGTATTATGATATTACCGTGCACGTTCAGGGATGCTGAGTGTTCTAACCAGATAGGTTCGGGATTGCTGAGTATTTTAACTTCATCAGTTTATGGCATTACCAGACATGCTCAATGATGCAGAGTGTTCTAAATTCATTGTATTATGATATAGCCAGAGATGTTCAGTGAAGCTGTGTTCTAACCTTATTTTTTATGACATCACCCAACATAATCAGTGATGATGAGTGTTCTAACATCATTGCTCTATGTCATTGTCATACATCTTCAGTGACTCTAGTTGCTCTTTTTTCATAGTTATATGACATTTTCAGTGATACTGGGTGTTCTAACTTCACTAGATTATGATATTATCAGACATGTTCAGTGAACTTGAGAGTTCTAGCTTCATTGTTTTAATGATATTACCAGACATGCTCAGTGACGCTGATTTCTCTAACTTAAGTTATGACATTACCAGACAATGTTCATTGATGCTGAGTGTTCTAACTTCATTGTTTTGTGACATTACCAATCATGTTAAGTGATGCCAGGTGTTCTAACTTCATTATTCTATGGCATCATCTGGCATGTTCAGTGATACTGAGTGTGCTAACTTCACTGTATTATGACATTTTCAGACATGTACAGGGATGCTGAGTGTTATAACCTCATTATTTTATGACATAACTAAACATGTTCAGGTTTGGAGAATGTTCTATCTGCATTGTTTTATGACTTTACTAGACATGCTAAGTGATGTAGGGGGTTTTACCTTCATTGAATTATGACATTGTCAGACATTTTTAGTGGTACTGAGTGTTCAGATTTCACTGTGTTATGACAGTATCAGGTGTGGTGAGTGAGTGTTCTAAATTCATTGTTTTATAACTTTCTCAGACACATTCAGTGAGTCTGAGTGTTCTAACTTCATTGTATTATAATATTACCAGACACTGATGCTGATTCTTCTAACTTCAATGTTGTATGAAGCTGATATTCTAACCTCGTTGTGTTGCGATATTATCAGATGTGTGTAGTGATCCTGGGTGCTCTAACCTTGTTGTTTTATGACATTACCAAACATGTTTATTAACATTGTTGTTCAACCTTCATTTTTTTATGACATAACCAGACAATGTTCAAGGATGCTGAGTGTTCTAACGTCATTGTTTTATTACATTACCAAACATGATAAATTTGTTTGTTTGTATCTTTCGGCTTTTCCCGGTTAGGGGTTGCCATGATTGGCAGTAGATTTTTACGCTCCGAGTTGCCAGCCCTGACGCACAACCTTCAACGAAGGTACGCCCATTCACGCATGTCTCCACACAGAAGACGCTCTAGCTGAGAATCGAACAGGACAACGTCTTACTGTGAGGCAACAACGCTACCGCAGCACCACCACCACAGTACTCACCAAACATGGTAAATAAACCTAAATAATATAAAATAAAACAAAAATGATCAGTAATGCAGAGTGCTCTAACTCTATTGTATTATGTACTCACCAAACATGGTAAATAAACCTAAATAATATAAAATAAAACAAAAATGATCAGTAATGCAGAGTGCTCTAACTCTATTGTATTATGACATCACCAGACATGTTCAGTAATGCTGAGTTTTATAACTTCATTGTTTCATGACAATACCAGACATTTTCAGTGATGCTGAGTGTTCTCACTTCATTGATTTATGACATCACCAGACATGTTCAGTGATGCTGAGTGTTCAAATTTCATTCTTTTATTACATTACTCAACATATTCAGTGATGCTGGGTGTTCTTTATAGTTATAACAAATCAAGAACCTTGAAAAACTCCAAAATGAAGCTAGAAACCAGGTCTCAGAGACCAACAGTAAAAACTACAGGAAACTTTATTGTATAAAAAACAATATTGAGTGCTTTTGTTGGTGTAACCATGACTTCATCAGAATACAAAAAAAATCAATGCAATGCTTGCATTTAAATACTTCCTCTCCCAGTCACATGATTAATGAAGACCAATCAAAGCCTCCAGTTACAAAGTAATTTGCAAGTATAAGTCCACAAAATAAGTTTGTTAAAGAAACATACACTTTAAAAAAAAAAGAAGAAGAAAAAGATAGACTTCGCATAATCCAGAAAAAAATATTACAAATCATATGAACTTAACTTTAAAACACTAGCTAGTGATAGTCCATTGTTGTATTCTGATGAAGTCATGGTTACACTCGACAAAAGTGCTTGATATTGTTTTTTATACAATAAAGTTGTCTGTGTTTTTTACTGGTGGTCTCTGGAACCTAGTTTCTAGCTTCATTTTGGTTCTTTATAGTTATACGACATTACCGGATATATTCAGTCATGCCATTTCTTCTAACTTCATTCTTTTATGACATGACGAAACATAATCATTGATACTGGATGTTCTAACTTCATTATTTTATGACATTACTGGACATGTGCAGTGATGCTGATTGTTATAACTTTCTTGTTTTATGACATTACCATATAAGTTCAGTGATACTGAATGTTCTAACTTTACAGTTTTATGACATTACCAGACATTTTCAGTGTTGGTGGGTGTATTAACTTCATTGTATTATGACATTACCAGACATACTCACTGATATAAAGTGTTATATCTTCATTGTGTTATGATATTGGCAGACATGGGCTCATAGGATCATAGGAGGTTACTAGGCTAAAAGCCCCAGGGCCCTTACAAGGCTAGTCAAGTTCAACCCATCTTCCCAAGGGTGTCTGGTTCAAGCAAACACTAAAATCAGTACTTATTGCCCTGTCCAAGAGGGACACAGTTGAATTTCTGGTTACCCATCCAGTAATCCAAATTATGCTTAAATAGGGCCAACAAGGGGGTTTGTTTAACATGAATAGGATGTTTGTTCCAAAAGTAGGGCAAGCTCTGTGAGACAAATCTCACAGCAAGTTCTGTTGATGTCACATACCAGGTTAAGGGCCTCTGAGTGAATGACCCGTGTGCCATTTGACTTGCAAATGTGCAGCATTTCCATTAAAGTTGGGTCAGAGATTGCTCTATATACAAGGCACAGGTAATCTCTGAGCAGTCTGAATGGCACAGAGTAAAGTGGCAATCATTTCAGTCTGTCTGCATAAGACAGATCTTGAAGACCCTGAATTTTCTTTTTAAAGAAACTTTGTGGTCTCTCCAATTGCTGCAGGTGTTTGGAAAGGAACATACCAAAGGAAGCATTGTACTCTATTATTGGCCTGATGAGGGAAGAGTACAACGGACTTATAACCTCTTTTTTTCTGGAGGCAATGCCCTTACTTATGAAATGAGCAGTATAAAATGCCCTCCTTGCCACTGTGGAGACAAGGTGATCGAAGTTAAGTTTGCTGTCAACTTGTGTGCCCAGATTTTTCACCACTGACTGTGTGTTTAGGGTATTGCTACTGATGTGGTAGTTTGCAGAACATCACCCTTACTGAAGGGGATGATAATGTATTTTTTGTGCATTAAGTTTAAGACCATGCCTTTGGCACCAGTCATTAGTCTGAGTAAGACCTTCTTGCAGGATGTTGACATCACTAGGGGTTTCAATGATCACTCCCAGTTTGCAGTCATCAGCAAACTTTGTCATCCACAGTCCTTTTGTTTTAGCCTGTACTTCAGAGAAGTGGATTCTGAACAGTAGGGATCCCAGAATCGATCACTATGGAACACTACTGGTTATGGGTCTGGTGGAGGAGGTGGAGTCCCCTATTTTGACTGTATGAGTTCTATTAGTGAGCCAGTTTGCAACCCACCTGACAATATATGGATTGATACCCAGCTGGGTGAGTTTATCAATGATGCCTGAGTGTGGGGGGGGGGTGTATGTCAAAGGCCTTGGCTAATTCTAGGTAGGTCGTATGTACAGATGTGCCCTCATCTAGGGCTTTGGTGACTGTCTCAAAGAAGTCCACCAGGCATGATCTCCCCTTGGCAAAGCCAAACTGGGTGGGGTCGAGCATTTGGAGATTTCCTATATCTTTGTTAATAAGGTCCATGATGATTTATTCCATGGCCTTGCAGATAAGGCTAGTCAGGCTAATGGGTCTACAGATCCCAGCATCCATGGATGCACCATTTGTTCAAAGGGATGGAGGTTGCTGTTTTCCATTCCACTCACATGAAGCCAGTGCTTAGGCTGTGGTTGAAAAGCGTGCCCAATGGTGATGCTAATTCCTGTTTTAACCCATATAGAACACAGCCCGAGATGTTGTCTGGTCCCATAGAGGCTTTGTTTTTGGCCTTTGAGAGGGCATTTAATTCCTCCTCCTTGGAGATACTAGTTTGGGGACAAGTGTTAGGGATGCTTTGGGGTATATGTGGTGGGGACAGGGGAGTGAAGTTTTCACTGAACCTGTCAGCCAGCAGGTTTGCTATAACCACAGGTTCTGTATATGTCGTACCATTAACTATGAGTTCAACACAAATCTGGGCCTTACCTTTGAGGTTACGGATATGCCTTGTGGTCATCCTTAGTTAGGAAAGCTAATTTGGATTTGTAGTTAGCTTTGGAAGACTTCACTAGGAGTCTTATTTGCTTGTTTAAGTTGAGCAGGGAATGTTTTCAGTTTTGAGACCATTCCTTCCTACTCTTAGACAGCAATTTATTTCTCCTATAGTATAGCCTATTAATGGCAGTTGTCCACCAGGCAGGTTTGTTTTTCCTTGAAGATCTTGCTTTGGTTCTATCAGGTACGGCAGAGTCAATACAATTGTACAGGTGCTCATATAAATCATTGGTGTATAACTCAGCATAGGTGTCTGTTCTGTCTATGGGGGGAGGGGCTATGAAGCTATTTATGCTGTCACGTAAGAGGTTGTAATTGGCCTTGGAGAAGTTTTTTAGTCTAGTTGTTGCTAAGGGGGGATCTTGTGTTATGGTTACTTCTAGAGTTGTGGTCAGATCTCACCAGGGATGGCCACACACTGGGTGTGGTACAGCAGTCCTCCATGTTGGTGAGCACCAGATCTAGGATGTTTGAGCCACTTGTGGGTGTGTCAACCAGCTGGTGCAGGACACTGGAGTTAATGAAGTCCAGGAACCTTTGGGTAAGTGAGTTAGAACACGTATAATTTACCCAGTCAATGGATGGGTAATTAAAGTCACCCAAAACCAGGGTGTTTGGTTGTATCTTGCTTGACTCAAGTAGATCCAAGTAGGATGAGTGGATGTCCTGCTTCATTGAGGGGGTCCTATAGCTGGCAATGACCTGAAGAGGGTCTTACCTACAGTCAATTGCACCTGAAGTACCTCAAGGGAATTGTGCTGTTTAACCAATCTAGAGATGTATTTATCTTTAATGAATAGTGATACACCACCTCCTTTAGTTCTCATGCCTTTAGTTTGTAGTCTGAACATGTGTTAGGAAATGTAACTTGGTATAACTGGGGATGCTGTCTGCAGCCTTAAACCAGGTCTCAGTGACTGCACAAATGTCAGCATCTTACAAGGTGAAGACTGCTTCCATTAAGTGCAGTTTCTGGTTTAGACTCCTTGCATTTAGCAGCATAACCTTCAGGTTGTTTTTAGAGGATATTTTTACATCGGGAATTGTGTTTTTGTGACATTGCCTAAAAAAGGCACTATGGGGTTGGCAAGAGCCTCAGCCAGTAACCAAAATCCCAGGGATGTCAGATGAAGATCATTTCTGGAAAAGTATCGAGGTCTGTCAACCATGTCCTTCCGAGATGGCAGATACTGGACCCACTTTGAATGACACCAGAAACTAAGCCAATTATTGAAGTCAATCATTTTTTGTTTGCAATGAGGTATCATCCTAGGCAAAAGTAAAATGCTGCTTAAGGCTAGGGACATACCTGCCTAAGACACATAATCAGAGAGCTCAGTCATGTCTCTCTTCATATAGTCCAGTGAAGTGCATCTCAAGTCATTCACACGAACATTCACCATGATGGAGTCATAACAGTGCCTGTTGTTGAGAGAACTGAATGCATGTGTGATGCAGTAGATCCTTGCACCTGACAGTCAGCTGACTGTGACTTTTTCCTTATCCAACCTGGTGAGAGGGACATCTGTGTGTCTCACAATTGTGTCGCCTATGACTAAGATGTTTGTTTTTGTGTTATGCTTTAGGGGCTTGACTGGTGAGACACTGGTGTGTGATATGTTATGTGTACTATGTTCTGCAAAGGATTTATTATGTGAATCTTGCTTGTGTTTGTGTTTGAGAGGTCTCTGATGTTTAGATAAGCATCTGGTAAGGACCTCCGCATATGTATGTTTATGTATTGTTGGTTTGGTAAGTGCATAAGGTGAGGTGTGCAGGCTGACAACCTGCTTGGTATCAGATGAACTGACTGCTGGGTGAGAGAACCTGGATTCTAGGTTCTTGATATAGATGCATCTCTCACATAATGAATTTGTGTGGAATAGAAGAAGTGGGTTGTCAATGTACATGAGGAAATTGCTACATTGCCTCAGGATGCACATGTCAACCAGGCTGGCTGGAGAAACTGTGGGAAATTGTCCATCCATAATGCTAGGTAAGTTGATGTGATCAGAAAATTGGGAGAGGACAGGAAGGACCAGATAAAGTAGTGGACAGGAGAAGTGCACAAAACATATGAAGGGCTAGTGGGTAAGATCTCTGTTGGTACATCAGAAGCTTCGCTGAATGTATCACCTCTCAGTGAAGGACAACCATGAGAACTCACCGATGGAGCACCAGGAGAGCACTAAGGGAAATGTAGGCAGAAGTGTTTTCATGTATAACCGCCAGCAGTGCCCACTGCTTCTTGGCAGTGTGAGGTGTGCAAACAACCGCAAACCCACGTAAAAGCGATGCTTATGTAGCAAATGAGAGCAAACTGATTTAAACAAATTAACCAATATAAACCTCAAAACTGAGCCCTGTTCCAGCAGCCTTCAATCAAATGACTTTTAACTGCACACTACTGCCACTAGGGTGCAGCGGAACCCTCACAAACAAAAGATGGCCTGGTTTCCTGCTCAAGTTATACAGGCAGAATTAGATTCAGCAGGTCTGAATGTAGTCTATGCTACAGCAAAGTGCAACAATTTCAGAAAAAAACAGTTCAAATGAGCAGTGATATGGTAAAAATGCAGTTCAAAAGTGCAATATACTTAAGTTTTGCAGAGATCAGCAGATGGCTTGGATTGATCAGATAAATACAGCAGAGCAGTACCTGGTCACCAAGCTCTGTTCATTTGCGATCAGTGTTCTAACTTCATTGTATTATGGCTTTACCAGATATCTTCAGTGATGCTGTGTGTTCTAACTTCAGTTTTTTATGACATAGCAGGACATGTTCTCTGATGCTATGTGTTTTAACATCATTGTTTTAAGACACTGCCAGACATCGTCAGTGATGCAGAGTGTTCTAGCTTCAATGTATTATGACATTACCAGACATGCTCAGTGATGCTGGGTTTTCTAACTTCATTGTTATATGGCATTACCAGTCATGGTCAGTGATACTGAGTACTCTAAATTGATTGTTTTATGACATTACCAGACATGGTCAGTTGCACTGTGTGATGTAACGTTATTTTTTTCTGACATTACCAGACTTTTTCACTGAAGCTGAGTCTTCTAAATTCATTGTATTATGACATTACCAGCCATGTTCAGTTGTACTGAATGATCTAACTTTATTGTTTTGACATTACCAGACTTTTTCAGTAATGATGAGTCTTCTAACTTCACTGTTTTATGGCATTACTGGACTAGATCAGTGATGCTAAGGGTTAAAACATCATTGTTTTATGCACTTAGAAGACATGTTCTGTGATCTGGGTGCTAACTTCATTATTTTATGAAATTTCTAGACATTTTCAGTGATGCAGGATGTTTTAACTTCAATGTATTATGACATTACCAGACATGTTGAGTGATACTGAGTGTTCTAACTTCATCAGTTTATGACATTACCACACATGTTCACTGATGTTGCCTGTACACCACTATATTATCACATTTCCAGACATTTACTGATGCTGAGGGTTTTAATGTCCTTGTTTTATGACATTATCAGAAATGTTCAGTGATATTAGGTATTCTATCTTTTTATAAAATTACCAGACATTTTCAGTGATACTAAGTGTTCCAACATCATTATTTTATCAAATAACCAACGAAAGTGACAAAGAAGCACAGAACAGCATAAAAAATATAAAACATCCACTGAACAAATAAAATACTGAAAGGACGAACATGGCAGCATATACTAAAACTATTTAATACATATACCATGGTAAGCGCTTTCACATAAAAATGCTTCATCAGACCTTTAACAACAAACAAAACATTTAAGAATATATACATAACATTAATTCAAATCAACCAATAGCAATTCATCCTCAATTAATTATGTAATTATATAATATTAATTAAAAGGGAAATACATACAAAAGTCCTAAGAGACTGATGAATAGATATAAAAAGCTAAGTAAAAACATAAAAATGTACAATCTAACTATACCTTATAAATAATAAAGAAAATATATAGAGAATATACAAAATATATCAGACATGAGTTAAATGAATTTATATCATACATATTATATATATATATATATATATATATATATATATATATATATATATATATATATATATATATATAATTAATTATTTATATTATTTATATAGCCTCCTTTTCCTCAAAAGAGGTTTGATGGAGGCACGTTCATTTAACCCATGACCTCCATCAGCTCTAAAAATAATCATCCAATTATTCTCTTAAAATTCAGTATGATTACTAATATTGCCCAATCGTATGTTAGGCATAACAAAATCAATGACTCTGAAAACAAATTGATGCAATTCACCAAAAGCCATAACATGTTTAGAAAGGGCATTAGTAGTAAAACCTTTCCTAATGCCATAGACATGTTCTCTAATCCTGTCACGAAGACAGTGATTAGTTTTACCCACGTAAAATGATGAACAACAAGTACACTGAGCAAGATAGACAACATTAGCATTCATACAATTAGCTTGAACATTAAAAGAAAAACTCCTATGTGAATCAGGGTGTACAAAAGCCACCAAAGTATCAATATAACTACAAAAATTACATTTACCACAGGGTAGTGTGACACCATCCTTATTAAACAGGTCCTCACTCTTAAACATTCTATCACCACAAAGAATCCGCTTCAAATTTTTCTTATTCCTAAACACAAACTTAGGATCTGGACCCACCATATTTCCCAATTCTGGATCAACATGCAAAATAGGCCAAAAACGTTTAAAAATATCACAAACAATACTTTGATCTCTAGTAAAAAATAAAGGAATACGCACATACTCTAAAGACGTCTCATCTAGTATCAAATTGGGCTCCGTAAATTGAGGACCAAAATAGGGAGCAGCTATACCTTCCCTAGCTGAGCTTAAATCCACCCAACCAGCTACAATCTCTTCTGGTGTATAGCCTCTTGAAACCAATCTTTTTTGTAAATCACCTAAATCTGATAAACAACCTTTAACAGTGGGGTTAAGCCTTGATACTCTGATCCCCTGTCCTCGAACTAAATTACGGAACACATAATTCGGGTGCATACTGCACCTGGTCAATAGACTATTGCGTGAGCAATTCTTGCGATAAACGCCAGTATTAATTAAAGAGCATGGTAACTTTTCCACAAATAACTCTAAAAATTCAATCCTTACATTCGAAGAAACCATCGTAAATTTCAAACAATCCAATAAGCCATTCATCTGCACATGAAAAGCTTCAAGGTCAGCAATCTTGCCATTCCATAAAAAGAAAACGTCGTCAACAAAACGACGATAAAAACTAACATGTTTACAAAACATATCTAATTTAAACAATACATCATTCTCCCATTGTGCCAGAAACATGTTGGCGCAGCTATTGGCACACGAAGTGCCCATAGCTACGCCGTGTCTCTGTATAAAAAATTCATCTCGGAAAACAAAAATATTGTTCTCCAATATCACTTCCAGAAGGAAGCAAATCAAATCAACCTTACCCAAATCATAACCACTATTTAACACCAAATATTCATGTATATGGCAAAGTCCCAACTCATTGGGAATCATAGTGAACAAGGACTGAATGTCCATTGTTACAAAAATCAAATTTTCTAGATTCCCAAGTATCCTGATACAATCGTACAAATCTGTAAGGAATTGTTTGGATCCTTGTAAAACTGTTTTATTCAATGCTATCACAGGCCGTAAATGTTTCTCAACAAAAATCGACAGAGGTTCCGTTACCCAACCACGCCCTGAGACAATAGGTTGCATAGGGGGTTTTGTTGGGTGTTTATGGATCTTAGGAAGTCCTTGAATCAAGGGTATTAATGGGTCAGAGACCATAAAAAAATTGAACGTTTCATCTGAAACCAAACCAAGCTCATACACCTCCTGCACAGAACGACTAACTACAGTAATAATATTAAGGACATCCGATATTCCTAGTTTATGGTAAAAACCAACATCATTCAACATCTCTTTCATACTATTAAAGTATTGTGTATCATCCATAATCACTACAGAACCGCCCTTATCAGCCGGTCTAATACAAATATTACAGTTATTTTTAAGCATCATCAAAGCTTGCTTCTCTAAAATGGTAAGGTCAAACTTCTTACCCGGTCTATGCTTACCCAGATATTGATGATAATAGTCATACAAACCATCCTCAGTGAGCTTACAGTAAGCCTCAACCAGAGGATGGTTAGGTGGAACAAAAGTACTTAAAGGCCTAAAATCACCAACCTGAGTAGGCACAGTCCCATCATTCACATCCTTGTTAAGGCCCCCATAATAGTGTCGCAACATTAAGTTTCTGCAGAACACTCTTAAGTCTAAAATAGTTTCCGTTAACTTACTATTCATTATTTTATAACAATACCAAATATGTACAGTGATGCTGCGTATTATTTCTTCGCTATAGTATTACATTTCCAGACATTCAGTGATTTTTGGTGTTCTAATGTCATTCTTTTAAGACATTACCAGACATTTATGAA
Source organism: Protopterus annectens (assembly GCF_019279795.1). NCBI lineage: Eukaryota > Metazoa > Chordata > Ceratodontiformes > Protopteridae > Protopterus > Protopterus annectens. The sequence continues at coordinate 517,918,117 of NC_056733.1, forward strand.
TTTATTTATTTACTTGTTTATTTATTTATTTAGATATTTATTCTGACTGGGCAAAGTCCATTTTCAGCGGAGGCCTGGGCAGAAAAGCTCCACTACAACACATTTATATTAACAAGTGAACTTCAGACATTTCTCAGAAGAACAACAGTTACATTTCTCATGAAACAGCAAACATAATTACAAGGCAGGTATATACAGTAAAGTATTTACATCAACAATTATAAGTCTGTACAGATGTTCCAGCTGTAAAACCTTGCAGAAGTAAATGGACTGATAGTGTAGAAGAAAAACATTATTGTAAAGAAGTTTAGTATTATATTATTTCAGTAAAGAAAGGTTTGCAAGGATTTAGAGATACTTAATGAACTTAGTTATAAAATTATGTAGGAAGGGAGATTTTAGTATTCTATAGCTTTGTAAAGAGTTCAAGAGATATAATGAAATAAAATTATGTGGGAGGAGATGGAAGAAATTGGTATTGTATAGCAGGATAGTGGTAACAGCATATGATTGAGAGAGCACGGTATAGGATTGTTTCTATTTAGGCTGCCTGTCCCAAATTAGTGTATCAAGGAGGTTCATAACTTAGAGGCGTAGAGCAGTGGATGGGGACAGTTAGAAAAAGAGCATGAAGAGAAGTGTTGTTTAATGGGGGTGAAAATGGATGTATTAATTCAAGTGCATGAGGGGTATAATGGCTCAAGCAGAGGAGGGCAAAAAGTTTGTGATACACAATAAGAAGTCTGTGCTTTTACTAGAGGGCTCACCCCTGTGATGGACATGAGCATGACCAAGATTGGGTAAAATATTGTTTCAGCTGGATTTTATAGCTTGGAAGTTTGTTAATCATTTTTATTTGGGTAGGGATGGTGTTCCAGACTTTAGAGATGTAACAGGAGTATAATGAGTCCCTCCAATGAATTATTTGTTTTAGCTGTGCTTAGTAGAAATTTATCACCGAATGGAGGTCCCCTGTAGGGGTGTAGGGCAATGATATGTTTTTTAATGCAGGGCATTGTTCTGGAAATATATCAGTTTTGATGCCATAACTAGCTGAGAGTATGTTATATAGTTGTTAAACTTTAGCAAGTTTAGCTGCTTTAAGGCTTGGCAGTGGTGAACTTGGTGTGCAGTGTTGGTAGCAAATTTAGCTACTTTGTTGCAACAGGTGGCTAGTATGGGTTTTAGTGTAGAGGTTAGGTTTGTAAGGATAGGTGAGGCATATAAGAAGGTTGGAAGCAAATAGGATGAGGTTAATGTTTTTTTTTTGGTCTGTAAAGTACTGTTTTGCCCTGTAAAGGGAGCCAAGTTTCTGGTGGGTCTTTTTAATTGTTTGAAGAATATGTTGATCAAGCTGAAGATTGACATCTATTACAATGCCTAGTAATTTAGTCTGTGGTACTACCTCAATTTTAGTATTATTTGCTGATGTAACCAAGAAAGGTTGTTTTTGATGAAGATTATGTTTTGTGGTGAACAGCATTAGTTTTGTTTTACTGGGATTAAGGAGCAGGTTTGAATTTTTCAGCCAGGTTTCGATTTTAGAGAAAGAAATTTGGGTGATTTCTTGTAGTCTGGATATTGTGGAGGCTGTACATATTAAAGTCAAATCATCTGTGTAGTGTACTATATTCACTTGGTGTATGGCAGTGTGAAGCTTGTATATAAAATACTAAAGAGAAGCTGCCCTAGTATAGAGCCCTGAGTGACACCTATGATTATTGGAAGAGACGAAGAGAGGTCCTGTTGCCATTTGCCTGCTTGTTGACTTCCAGATGGATAATTAAGGAACCATTTAAGGGAGGATTGAGAGGGACGTATAGAAAAGAGTTCAGCGAGTAGATGTTGGTGTGATACAGTGTCAAAAGCTTTGGAACACAGTCGATACTAGGTTACCGTTGTTCTTATTCTGGTTTATAGTATTGGGGAAGTGCAGCAGCAGGGAGGAGGTTGTGCTGAGGTCGGGTATGAAGTCATGCTGTGTTTCTGAGAACACATTGTTTGAATTTAGGTAAAAGCTGCACATGATTATGTTTTTCAAGCATTTTTGATAAGGGGGAAAGGATTGCAATGGGTCTGTAGTTATTATACTCTGTAGATCTGCCACCTGTCTATAAAGGCATAATAATGTATTTTTTTCTAGATGGAAAGAATGTATTTTTGTGATACACATCTATTTGTCAGTACAGAGAATGGAACAGCAATTGCGCCTGCAGCTATTTTTAAATAGTCTGAGGAGAGTTGGTCAGCAGCTAGGGTTGTTGGTTTTAGCTTTTGTTGGAGGTAGGTACTGTGCTGAAGTCAAATAGCTGAGGATATTTAACAAAGGCCACTGGTACTGAGAGTGTAGTGGAAGTATTAATGTCTGTGAGGGACAGTTATAATCTGTATAAAATAGTTGTTAAACTGTGTGGGAACTGAATCAGTATTATTGTTGGATGTAGGGGTGGGGGTGGTAATATAGACTGGATGTAAAAGTTTGTTTATGGATATCCAGAACAGTTTTGGGTTGTTCTGATGTTTATTTTGGAGGATGTTACAATACGTTTACTTGTCATGTTTTATTTGGTATTTTGCTCTCTTCCTTAGTTGCCTGAAAAGTTGAAATGTATTTTGTGATGAAATTTTGAGCCACTCTTTCTGACTTTGCCACGCTGTAACATTAATTGCTTACTTTCTTTTGTTAGCCATAGAGCAAAATTGGTTTTGACACTTTTAGTACATACTGGGGTAAGATTATTGAGAATTCCTTGGAACATCTCATTGAAGAGTAACACAGCGGAGTCTAAGGGCATAGAATTTAGTGTTTTCCAGTTATATTCTATTAAGGATTTGTCAAAGTTTTTGTCAAAGTTTTTTGAGTTACAATATGTTTATTTTGGATATTGTAACTAATATTGTTGGGTCTATTAGAAAGAATCCAGTCTAAGGTTGACTGTCTACAAGTATTTATGTGGACTCTAGTAACTGATGTAAATAACTGTATAAAGCCATACAGGCTTATGGAATCAGATGAGGTGCTGCTATTAATAATCTGCCAGCCTATATTTAGGTCTCATAGTATTATTGTTTCATATTGTATATGGTGGGATCCGCGTTGGTGGTGCTGCGGTAGCGTTGTTACCTCACAGGAAGTCGCCGAATGGTTCGATTCTCAGCTAGAGCGTCTTCTGTGTGGAGACATGCGTGAATGGGCGTACCTTCGTTGTAGGTTGTGCATCAGGGCTGGCAACTCGGCACGTAAAAATCAACTGCCAATCATTAGCGGACCGGAGTTCCGTTGTGGCGACCCCTAACCAGGAAAAGCCGAAAGACACAGCAACATTGTATATGGTGGGATATCCAGTATAAGATATTTTCCGCAATGGTAATGTTTTTACCTGTTGGGATGTATATGGCTGCTAAACAAAGCATTTTAACTTCACTGTATTCTGACATTACCAGACATATTCAGTGATGCTTAGTGTTTTAACTTCACTGTATTCTGACATTACCAGACATATTCAGTGATGCTTAGTGTTTTAACTTCACTGTATTCTGACATTACCAGACATATTCAGTGATGCTTAGTGTTTTAACTTCACTGTATTCTGACATTGCCAGACATATTCAGTGATGCTTAGTGTTTTAGCTCCACTGTATTCTGACATTACCAGACATATTCAGTGATGCTTAGTGTTTTAACTTCACTGTATTCTGACATTACCAGACATATTCAGTGATACTTAGTGTTTAACTTGACTGTATTCTGACATTACCAGACATATTCAGTGATGCTTAGTGTTTTAACTTCACTGTATTCTGACATTACCAGACATATTCAGTGATGCTTAGTGTTTTAACTTCACTGTATTCTGACATTACCAGACATATTCAGTGTTGCTGGCTTTTCTATCTTTATTGTATTATGACATTAATAGACATGTTCGGTGATAGTGAATGTTCTACCTTCACTGTTTTATAACATTATCAGAGGTGTTCAGTGATGCTTTGTCTTCTAACTTTACTATTTTATGGCATAACCCTATGTTTTCAGTCATACTAAGTTTTCTAACTTAATTGTATTACAAAATTAACAGACATGCTCAGTGTTGCTGGTTGTTCTAACTTCATTACATTATGAAATTCATAGACATGTTCAATGATGCTGCATGTTCAGATGCCATTGTTTTATGAAATTGCAGATATTTTTGTTGATGCTAGGTGATCTAACATCATGGTATTATGACATAACCAGACATGTTCAGTGATGCTGTGTGTTCTAATTACACTGTGATATGACATCACAATACATGTTCACTAATGCTTGCTATTCTAACTTTGTTGTATTTTGACATTGCCATACACACTCATTGATACTAAATGTTCTAACTTCATTGTTTTATGACATTACCAGACATATTCAGTGAAGTTAGGCTTTCTAACCCCACTACATTATGACATTTACAGACATGTTCGCTGATGGTGGGTGTTCTCACATCACTGTATTATAACTTTACCATACATATTTATTGATGCTAACTTTTCTAATATCATTATTTTATGACATTACCAGTGATGCTGGGTGTTCTAACTTTATTGTTTTATGACATTTTCAGGCATGTGAATTACCAGACAGAAAAAAGTCGTTACCATAGGTAGGTATATGAAGAATCTGTAAACCTCTAGAAACAACCTTGAAGTGAAGACATGCTTCTAAGGCTGTTTCTGCCACTGCAACCTTTTATATTTTGAAAGATACCAAGCACTTTGCATCTGGTTTATATAACTATTGGAAGAACAATTCTGATAGTGACTATTTGTTGGTTACTATGGATGTGAATTCTTTATTCACAGTCATACCCAATGATTTGGGTGTTGAATATGTTAGACTTTTTCTATCTATTAATTTGCAATATAGTACTGGCAAGATCAGTTTGATTTGTTTACTACTGAGTATTATTTTAGAAAATATTTTTGTTTTTAATTAAGTTTATTATTATTTACAAAGAAGTGGTGTAGCAATGGGCACTATGTGTGCCAATAGCTATACCAATATTGTTTTAGCATTCTGGAAATCTTTGTACATATTTAATGCTAATGTTTATAGGGGACATATCTCTTATGGCCATTTTGTGGATGATATTTTTATGATCTGGACTGGATCTGCTGGTTTCTTGGATGACTTCATTGGTTATTTACAAAATACTACTTCATTTCTTAAATTTAGTGTTAAACGCTCCACCGTTTCTATTGAATTCTTAGATGCATGTATTAATAAGAGTGTTGATGGCTTCATATCTACGAGTTTATACAAAAAAGATGTAAGAAAAATAATGTTGTACATCGAAGTAGTATGTATCTGCACTATATTGATAAGAATGTCCTTAAAACATCTGTTTCTTAGAGTAGCGAGGTTGAACGATAATGATAATACTATGTGGATGCACTTAAAGATATGAAGGTAGATTTGTTTACATAGACGCTGTTCTGTGAATGAGACTGAACATACATTTGAGGAAGCTCTTATGCACAGAAAAGATTATGCGAGGCTTTACTTTTCAGAACTGATCAAACAAAATGTAGTTAGACTATTATGACTATCATTAATAAACTTAGAATGAATTTGACATATTTTAACAATGTAAATCTTATCTGTGATGTCATCACGAAAAATTGGTTGATCCTAATGACAGATGACAGATATAGAAAACTTCTGGGTGATAGACCTAATTTCTGTTATAAGAATAGAATGTCGTTGAAACGGAAGTTATGTTATTATTTTGATCGACCAGCACCTCTCATATCTGATAGAACTGGTATTTTTGCATGTACGACCTGCAATAAGTGCCATTATATAAATAGTACATCAGTGTTTATTCATCCATCTACTAATCAATCATAAACGTTTAATTTTTATGCTGATTGCAGCAGTACTAATCTGGTATACTTGGCTTCTTGCATGATATGCAAAAGTTTTTATGTTGGGAAAACTAATTGTACACGTTTATTTATTTATTTTATTTATTTTACATTTGTTAACCGGGTTAGTCCAGCTGAGCATTAGTTCGTTTTCAGTGGAGACCCGAGGAGAAAAGCTCCGCAATCAGTATTAACATTTTACATAAAGTCAGCAAGAAATTGCATTGGCAGCTAAAACAATTAGTTAGAGAAATAACATTTTACAATAAAATTTTACAGAAAACAGTTGGGTACAAATGTTAGAGATCAAACTGCAAAAAGCATTTACAACAAATCATACAGAAAAGCAGTAGAGTACAATGTCAGAATTTTTACAACAAAAACTTAGGTACAATGTCAATGTAGGGAAAACAGTGTTCATTATTTCTAAGTAGTTATGTACAGTATAGGTACAGATGGAGTAATAAGGTAATGTGGAGGTTAAGCAACGAGACAGAGAGGTAGATGGATATTAAGACAGACAGTGGAAGAGAAAGGAGGGATGGGAGACAAGCTAGGGTTAGGTAGTTTCAGGGAGGATGACTACAATGGCAGGACCATTTATTTATTAGGCATTCCCGAGTGGCTAGTTTGAAATGTTTTGTTTGGTCAAGGGACTGAATTTCTAGGGGTAGTTGGTTCCAAGTTGTAGCAGGGTTATAGTTATAGAGTAAACACCCTGATTTGGTTTTGGGTTTATAGATCCGTAGGAAGTCTTGGTCTGAGCTACGTAGTGTCCTGGTTGGGGAATATTTAGTTATAACTGATTGAAGGCTAGGGCAGAAAGATGGTAGATAGAGGATGGAGTGGATAATTAACAGTTGCTGTAGTAGTAGCAAATGAGGGAATTCGAGCCATTGCAATTGTTTAAGAGACAGGCAATGGTGTGACTTGTAGGTTAGGTTTGCAGCAAATCTGGCAACTTTATTATACGTAGTTTCAAGTCTGGTTATGAGTGTGGTGTTAAGATTTGTGTATAATTGAGAGTTATAAAGGAGGGTGGGAAGAAGAAATGCATGGGAGAGAGTTATTCTGGCTGAGTTAGTTAAATGTCTTTTGTTTCAGTAAATGAGTCCGAGTTTCTGGTGAGTCTTTTTGATAGAGGTGATGATTTGGAGATCAAATCTAAGCTGATCATCTATTATGACTCCTAGCAGTTTAGTGCTAAGGTCAGAGGTAATGACAGTGTTATTGCTAGACAGGATGGAAAATGTTGTTTTGAGATTGATGAGGTTTTTTGGGAGGAAGAGTAGGAGCTTAGTTTTCTTAGGGTTGAGAATTAATTTGTTGTCACAAAGCCATGTCTCTATGGTGTTGAATGATGCTTGGGTAGTAGAGTGGAGGTCAGATGGATTGTCAGCAGTGGTTATGACTGTAGAATCATCAGCGTATTGTACAAGTGTGGAGTCAGGACAAGAAGTGTAAAGTAGGTTGGTAAAAATATTGAAAAGCAGTGGCCCCAGTATGGATCCTTGGGGGACACCCATTGGGATGCTTACGGGGGGAGAAAAAGCAGAGTGCCATTTAACAACTTGCTGGTGGGAGGAGAGAATCTTAGGTGAGAGAATTTGTCCAGGAGGAGGGGATGGGAGACAGTGTCAAAGGCTTTGGACAGGTCAAGGAACAGACATGAGACTAGTTTATTATTGTCACGGGCCAGTGATACACTATTAATGAAGGATATTAGTGCAGTTTAAGTGCTGTGTTTGGGACGAAATCCATGTTTTGTGTATGTTAGAAGGTTTTGTTGGAGAAGGTATTGCATTATCTGCTTGTGAATGCATTTCTCAAGAATCTTGGAGAGGGGAGACAGTATAGCAATTGGTCTGAAATTTGATATATCAGAAAAATTACCTCCTTTATGTATGGGTAATATGTAGAAAGTTTTCCATATTGATGGAACGTATGATTCAGAGATAGATCAGTTGATCTGGATAGGCTAGGGGTTCAGCAGCTATATGTAGGAAGTAAGAGGCTAGGTTATCAGCTGAGGGGGAGCAGGGTTTGAGTTTAGAGAGTAGAGATTTTATATATTTAGTTGAGACAGATGTAAGAGAGAAAGAGTTAGAAGGAGAAGGAGGGGAAGATGAGAAAGTGGGGGGTTTAGTATTTACTACTAGTGGGGAGGTCATTAATTATGGTAGTTATTGAATTAATAAAATGATTTTTAAATTCAGTGGCAGTTTCTTCAAAAGTTTTATTTCAGCATGGGTTGGGAGGGGAAGGGTTTTCTGGAAGCAGTATATGATTGATTGAGTTCCAGAATTTTTTAGGGTGAGATTTTAGGGAAATGGGAGGGTTTGCATAGAAGCTGATCCTGTCCTTGTTGATATTTTTTATTTGATTTCTAAGTTCTTTGTAAGTCTGTAGGAGAGAAGGGGTCTTAGTTTTGGTCCATAATTTCCATATCTTTTTCATCAAGGCTCTAGTATATTTGGTCAGCGGTGTTTGCTTTGATTCTGATAGTACGGAGGGGAGCTAGGGAGTTGAGGATGTTTAGAAAGGTAGAGTTGAAAGAGTGGACAGCCTCATCTAAGGGGGGTGTGGGTGCATATCAGTGAACCTGTGTATGATATGAAAAGAGGCAATACAAGAAATGCTTTAGCTAAACATACACATGCAGTGAGCAGTAGTCATTCATTTGTATTTTTAGTATTACAGTTGTTTCATGTGAACTGTAGGGGTGGTAATGTAAGGAATCGGACTGAATGCCTTGAATTAAACTGGATCTTTGAGCTGCAAGCTGATAAAGGTCTAGGACTGAATGATGCTGTCCCTTTAAAAACTATCTTACATTCACATGCACTTACTCGTTAATTGACTATTTAAATGTTTGTATTTTTAGTTGATTGACGGTTTGATGAAAAGCCTTTGGAGGTGTGAAAGTGCTTACCTTATTTTTTATTGAAATAAATCTGCCTCTGCCTAGTTGTGTATAGCTGTTTTTTTATTTATTTTATTGTTTTATATCATGTTAAACCAGCTTTTACCCATTGTGGTAGTTTTTTCCTTGTTGATAGATCCATGATAATAGAATTGTGAAGTAACAATAACTCCTGGTTAACAACATTCAGTCGCCATTACTTCTTAATAATAAGGGTCATAAGTTCAAACCCCATCTGATTGAGAAGATTTATGCCATCCTTGTGAAGGGGAGAATCCTTAAACAAACCATTAGGGTACTTCCAAACCCTAAGGCCCTTTGGCACCACCCTAACATGGGTATACTGGTGGTAGAGAAATTCCCTCATTATACTTTTAAGATAGGTTGAAATATAAAGAAAAGATTAGAAAGTATACACAAATTTGGACCACTTGTAAATGATGGGTGCAATATACCCTATGCAGGCACTGTTAAATGTAACAGTTTTAAACAATGTTCCTCTGTTAATGGCAATGTGATAGGTAATATATTTGATGAAATAAAACCCATTACCAGGTTTCCAAGAGCTAATTGCATTTCCAGGCAACAGGTATATATTGCCATCTTCACCCAGTGTGACTCTTTTTACAATGCTAAGTGACTGTACACTCAATGAATGTATTTATGAGCATAACTATGTCATCAGGTCTGGTAATTTGAGGAACCCACTTTTCAGGCACACTAATTGCGCATATTAAAAAAAATGTGTTCACTATTTTTAAAAAAATAGAGAAGGGTCTTTATTGAGAGAACCAACTTGGTTAAACTTATGGGGAGCTCTGGTAGCAATTAAGGTTACAGGCAAGCAATTGTCAAAGTATTAAAGATTGTGTTGACATTCATTATTTACTTAAGGAAAAGGCAAATATAATTTAATTTAGAAAAGAAGTGTTTTTCAATATATTTATCAAATGTATATATTACTGGTGCCACTGTATTACTACATATATTAGTTGTTCCTTGATGACGTGATCTAGATAGTTTTTTTCAAAATGGTGATTGCTTTTATTCTGATGAAGTCTGTTATACAATTTGGACAGAAACACTTGTCATCTTTTATTTGAATCCACAATGGAGATATTCCTAGCTGTCACCATGAGTTTTCTTTGGTTTGAATTGGATTAGTTATCTCGGACAACATAGTGGCATTTTTCATGTGGAGTTGCTTTTAGAATGTTTATTATGACACTACAGTACTAGTTCATCAATGCTGAGTGTTCTAATTTCATTCCCTTATGACACTATAAGGCACATTCATAGTGATGATCAGTGTTCTAACTTCATTATTTTATGACATTACCAGAGGTGTACAGATGCTGAGTGTTCTGAGTGTTCTAAACTTATTATTTGATGTTGCCAGACATGGACTGCGATGCTAGGTGTTCTAACTTAATTTTTTATGATATTAGCAACATGTTCAGTGATACTGGGTGTTCTAACTTCATTGTTGTATCACATTAGAAGGCCTGTTGTGTAATGCTCTGTTAAAGAAAACACTAAGATCAAAGCACGTAAGGTTCAAGCAAGACACCTTTATTACTTGCAGCAAGGAGACAAAGCATGTAGGTACAAGATTTGTCTGACTTTCCATGGTTTAGCATGCTATTCTTATTCAGTTCTCTGCATGTACACAAGAAAATATTGTTAGCTTAACTGCTGACGTGGTTGGAAAGGAAGACATTGTTAGATTTACTGCTGACATGGTCAGAAAATTACTGTCTTGCAAAACATGTTTGAGAAAAACAACCTGGCCTTGGGCTAATTTCAGCCCTCCTTTGTTTCTTACATTCCTTCAGCTGTTCAGTTCTTGGTATGATACATTTGCCCAGGGTCAAGATACAACCCTGGCCTCAATACACATTCTGCGGACCGTGGTAGACTTTCAAGCGTCAATTGTTCTCTTATCTAGGTTTTCTGCAGTTGCACATATTTCACACAGAATAAGCAGAATAAACGTATTAATTTCTCTTTAACCCTAAATGCATCTAAGCTTGCACATTGTAGTTATACATTTTCTTAACATTTCCCCCCTTTTAATACTTTATTCTACCTTCAAAACAAACATAAACAGATTTTCTTCTCATAACCATCTCCTACTTAGGATTTGCAGTTAGAGAGTCATTCAGTTTAAGCCTGTGAAAGCATTTTTTCTTTTTTTTCAGTTTTAAGTAATTCCTCGAATTCAGTATCTTGGTATAAATTTTCTGAGACTGAAACGTCTACTATATTCTTAACTAGTCCTTTCATACAGGGGATGCAGCAGCATCCACACACCATCAGTAAGGCTATTCCTACACAGATGGCAATCAGAATGTTCATCAGGATGCTGCCCCAACCCCTGAACCAATTTTGGAAAAAGTCCGTCAATGGGTTTGGTCCTGGTTTGGTCATGGCCGACACCTGCTGAATTACTTCAAGATGGTTGTCTATCTCGTGTTTGTTGTCAGGAATGTATAAACAGCACTCCTCCTGGATTAAAGTGCACATACCTCCTTTCGCCACTAGGGTGAAGTCAAGAGCCATGCAATTTTGAAGCACCACTGTTCTCATGGCAGTCAGTTGATCGGTTACCAATTCTAGGGCAGAAAAGGTTGCATTACTCATTATTTCAAGAAGTTTAGATAGTTTTCTCAGCTCCCAGATAGATTTCGTTGCTCCATATGCTGGTAATATGCCTGCCCACGATATGACGTCATCACCCAGATCCATGTGCGATAGCCCTTTGTTGTTTCCAGGGCCTAAGTCATGATGGTATTTCCAAGGTGCATTGATTTGTCCCACTGGATTAGCAGGTTTCTTAATTTCTCGGACATTCCAAATTTTCCCTTGAGGTAAAACTGCCATGTGTCGTATGGCCGGAACCAGGTACCCCAAAAAACAGCTACCAGACCAGTTCTCAGGTAGCCATTTATATGCCTTTTTTCCACATATGAAGTAGCAATTTTCTACTTTGGTGGTAACTTTACTATAAATATACCCTTGTCCTGCATGAAACATTTTTTTGCCAATTATGGACAGTTGTTTGTATAGAACAAAATCACGTTTTACTTACTTGATTGTTCTATGCATTAATTCACAAAATGAGTCATAGTTCGTGTTGCAATAAGATCCGGTGTTATTAGGTTTAGTGTAGCATCTATAGGGAACTGTTGCATTGCAATAGCTCCATCCTACCTTGACTGTATCGTTTTTATGAAAACACACAGTTCCATTTTGACGAATAGACAAATGTAATGCTACCTTATCTTTTGACATGACATCTGATGTGTCATAAATTAGATTTTCCCAGGTCTTATTAGCCCCTAGGGGAACAGAAGTTAGCAGCAATCCCCCATATGCCATTGGTAGGGCTGTGCAGACCCAGCAATTTGATATATTGAAAGTTTCAGCGTACACGTATTTGATTGCCTGGTAAGTATTGAAATTCGGGTGCCACTCTGCACGCTTACTTAGTTCTACTTGTGCAGCAGAGAAGAGAAATGACCATAACAAAAAGACAATGACCACAATAACAGTCAATAAGATTGCTACACAATGTTTCTGTGGGAAAGGTTGTTCTTCTGGTATTTTATTTTCTCCAATCTTCCCAAAAGGATGGAATTCAGTTTTCTCCTTCTTTGGTGCAATCATTTTATGTTTGGGATTTTCCTGATCTTATTCTCTCCCTATAGGACCTTAGCACCGATGATTGCTTCACTGGGTTTGAGACGGATCAGTTCCTATTGATCGGACCTCCCCCTTTGTAACCAGATTTTTGTGCTTAGGGTCCCGGTGGAGAGGTAAGATCTTTACCCAATTCGAATTTCTTCACTAATTTACAGTGTGTCAGGTGAATCCATGAAGCTCGCTCTGCAATTTTAACTGCAGTTGGTGTTGAAAGAAGCACCTGGTAGGGACCTTCCCACTTTGGTGACGCCCAGTTCTTCTTCTTTATGATTTTGATCCACACCCAGTCTCCTGGTGTCACTGCTACTTCTGATGTCCTAGTTTGTTCTGAACCTAAAACAGAATTAGACTGCAACAGATGTTTAGAATTTAACAGTTTTTTCATTTATTCAGCTAACGTAAAATCAGCTTCTTGACTTACGGACATGAGAGGTTTCCACTGGGGTGTATAGCATGTTCTCCCATACAACTTTTCATATGGAGTCAGGCCCTTTACTGAGGGAACTGTTCTCATGTTTAATAGTGCTAGGGGCAAACAATACAGCCAGGTTTTCCCAGTTTTAGCTATCAATTTCCTCAGTTTGCTTTTTAGTATACCATTATGCCTTTCAATCAGCCCTGCAGACTGCGGATGATATGCACAATGATTTTTTAGAGAGATACCAAAAAAAACTTACTCAGCTGCTGTATGGTTTGATTTACAAAGTGCATTCCGTTGTCACTATATATTCTCTCCGGAATGCCAAACCTAGGAATAATTTCCTTAACAAGTACCTTTGCTACTGTAGCTGCATCTGGATTTTTGGTTGGAAAAGCTTACACCCACCTAGAGAACATATCTATAATGACAAGGCAGTACTTCTTGTTTTCACATTTGTTCAGTTCTATGAAATCCATACAGATAGTGTGAAACTGATATGGTGGTGTGGGAAAACTCCCTCGCTTAGGCTTTATTGCCCCCTGTGCATAATGTTTGTTACAGATTTGACACATTAAACAAAAATTTTTAGAATAGTTTGTAAATCCATACATTGTGAACACCTGGTTCACCAGCTGTACCATCCCCCCTGTTGAGACATAGCACTGCCCATGGCTCAACAATGCCGCATAGCGGAACAAGTTAGAGGGTAATATTGGTTTTCCCTCCTTAGAGATGTACAGCCCCTTCTCGGGGATTGCTCCTCGTCTTATCCATCGCTGTTTTTCTGCTTGCATAGTGAGTGTCTGCATTGTTTTTAACATATCTAAATTCAAGGTTTCAGAGGGTTGTAATTCCTTATCTAGAAGGAATACCTCTGTAGCTGCCTGTTTTGCAGCTGCATCAGCTCTCGCATTGCCTTTCAAAATTATGTCCTGGTGTTTAGTATGAGCTGTACATTTGCAAATAGCTACTCTTTGAGGCAATTGAATGGATTCTAAGAGATCTAAAATAAGCTGCGCATGATTTATAGGTTTGCCAGCGGATGTTATCATTCCTCGGTTTTTCCACTGTTGTGCAAACACATGTACAGTGGAAAAAGCGTATTGACTATCAGTGAAGATGTTTACACACTTATTCTCTACTAAGGTACATGCTCGTGTTAGAGCAATCAATTCTGCTGCCTGTGCAGATAAATTATACGGTAAAGATTTTGCTTCTATAACTTCAGTATCAGCGACTACTGCATATCCTACTAGGTTCTGTCCTGCAGGGCCCCTTTTGCACGAGCCATCCACGTAGTATGTCACCTTGGCATTATCCAAGGGGACATCCATGAGGTCTTTCCTAGGTAATGTTTTCTGCTTGATTATTTGCAGGCAGCGATGTGGTGTGTCTGCAGGAGTTGGGAGCAGGGTAGAAGGGTTTAAAGTCATACATCATTCAATTGTCATATGAGGTTGGCTCAACAATATGGTCATGCAGGAGAGATGCTTGCAGGAGAGAGATGTGCTACTTTTTCTTGTAATAAAATAATCGCGACTGCATGAGGTACCCTTAGAGTGAGTGGATGAAACAAAACTACTGAAGCCGAAGGGTTGGGAGGGTGGCCTAATGATTAAGGTGTTTGCCTTACAAACACAAGGTGCAGGGTTTGAGTCTCACAAGTGATAATTGGCTAGGCTTAAAATGGCTCGCGAGGGCAGTTAGCTTAGTACTAACCTATGAACCTATGAAGCCTGCACTGCCATTGCTGCCATGACTACTGCCTGTACACAGTGTGGCAAGGATCGTGCTACTGGGTCAAATTGTGATGAATAGTAAGCTATGGGACATTGCTTATCCCCATGTTGCTGTGTTAGTACTGATGTCATATAACCCTGCTTGCAATCTACAGTCTGGAAAAAATGTTTATGATAGTTTGGCAATCCCAGAACTAGAGAGGATGCTATCAATTGTTTCAGTTTACAAAAAGCAAATTCTGCCTCTGATGTCCATTGTAACGAATCCTGCGCTGCCATCGGTGTCTTATATATGAGGTCAGTTAAGGGTGCAGATTCCAAGGCATAGTTTGGAATCCAGCTTTGACAGAAATTTGTCGTTCTCAAGAAGGACATAATTTCCTTCTTGGTGGTAGGCTTCAGTGCCTGCAAGATTGCCACTTTTCTGTCCTCATCTAAAGTTCTACCTCCCTTGGATATTATATTTCCCAAGTACCTTACCTGTCTTTTCCATAGCTGCAGTTTGTCCTTGTTTACTTTATGTCCCTCAGCAGCTAAGAATCGTAGAAGTGGTACGGTATCTTCCCTACAATCCTGCAGGGTGGGGGCCGCTAACACAATGTCATCAACATAAAGTAAGACCTGACTACCCTTTGGCAGATTAAACCTTGCCAAGTTGCTTGACATTTCTTGTGAGAATATTGTAGGGCTCTCACAATATCCCTGTGGCAGTCTCGTGTATGTGTATCTTTTTCCCTATAATGTGAATGCAAACCAATACTGGCTATCTGGGTGTATTGGTATTGAAAAGAATGCATTACTGATATCTACCACAGAAAAATACTTATGCTCAGATTTTAAATCATTTAACAGCGTGTTTGGATCTGGCACTATAGGTGCCCTTGGTATTACGGCATAATTTACAGCTTGTAAATCCTGGACCATACACCACTCTCCATTGGCTTTTTTAACTGGAAATTGAGGTGTATTACATGGGGAATCAGGAGATTCCACTAGCACCCTTCCCTTAAGTAATGCTGCTATGATAGGTTCTATTCCTGCCTCTGCATCTTTTCTTAAGGGATACTGTTTCTTTTGTGGTCTAAACGCTGACTTTGGTGTGATACTAACTGGTCCTGCTGTACGGATAAGTCCTACATCTGATTTCCCTGTTGACCAGAGGGTCTCTGGTATACCCCGCAAGGCGTTTTCTTCTTCCGTCAACAGGAGTACCAATCAGCTGTCTTTGCGAGACTGCAAATGTACAGCTGGGTTAGCTTGAGTTACCCAATTTAATTTTTGTACTTGTATTCCCTGTCCTGACAACTCCAGTTCTGTTTGTTTTTCCCATTTTGTAACTTTCTCCCCTAGGTCTGCCCACCGTATGTTTTTATTCTTGGTTAAGCTTACATGTGGTAGTCGATTGGATTTATAAAGTGTCAAAAACTCCTGGGACAGTGAACAGCTGGCTACACTATTCCCTTCTGCGTCCCAGTATAAGTTCCTCAGTACCAACCTGTTTGTACGATGCTTAAATAACTCTTTTTCATACTCCTTATCAGGCCCTGGTGTGTTACAAAAATACAGGGTGCAATGCAGCAGGTGCTTTTTATCAATGTCCTGGGAGGGAAACTTACTGATGGCTACGTTCATCAGTTCTTTGGTCACAGTCCCTGGACCAGTTGTAATTAGGTCCTGACTGTACCAATAAAACATTTCACTCCCCAATTGAACCATAGAGGTGCCAGTTTGTCGCTGTGCTTCCATGCCCTGCATAGTTGGAACCACCGCTATGCCAAACAACTGCATAAGATCCCTGCCCAAGAGATTTACTGGGCATTTTGCAGAAACTACAATCTTACTTATTTGTGCTAATCCTGAAACAGGATCTGTTATGGTGATATTGTGGGAGAGGGGCTCTCGGTATAGCTGCCCATTTGCTGCTTTGACCAATATGTAATCAGATGACTCTGAACTGTCTGGCAATTTGGAGGGGTGTATCAGGGTCCGTGATTCCCCTGAATCACACAAAAATATAACCTCACTACCTTCTACCAAAAGTGTAATTTCTGATTTTGTATCTGCTAAATAGAGCTCCAAGCTCAATAAAGCCAAGTCTAGTACTTCTTCTGCATCGTCATTAATTTCCTGTACTTCCTCCATTTCCCTTTTCACATCCTTGTTTGGCCTTTCTGTATCAGTTTTTCCTAGTGATTCCTGACTATCATATAGTCATTCCTCACCTTCCTTGTCTTCCATTGTAACCTTCTTATTTTTCCTGCAATCCCTTGCTAAATGTCCCTTTTTACCACATTTAAAACATTCTCCTCTTTTCTTATGTCCTTTAAAGTCTTCTGAACGCTGATCAGACTGCTTACCTCCCTGTGTGTTTTTCCTGCCCTTTTTCCCGGGGTGCACTACATAAACTTCTGCTCCATCTTCTACGGAAAATACCTGAGTTTTCTTTTTGCTATTAAAATGCCTTTCAGCATGTCTAGCATATTCAAGTAGTGAGTGTAATCTGCTCATTCAATGGTCGACCATGTGCTTTGTGATGAAACCGCTTATAGGTGTACTACTACCTTTTAGAAAAGCATTCTTCAGCTGCTGTTCATATGGGGAATCTTGTTTTTGATCTTCAGGAACCTGCATTCCACAGTGGTTGTTAAAACATTCTAACAGCCTAGCAAAGTATTGGTCAACTGATTCACCCTCCTGCTGGACACATTGATTAATGCAAGTCCAGTCTGCCCTAGGTTTCCATTTCTCAGAGATGCGGTCTGTAAGTCCCTTCACTCTAGTGTCTAGTTCTGCGCTGCTATGTGGGAGGGGTTTTTGTGCAGTGTCACAAGGATTCCAGTTGCCACAAATCATGTACCAATCTGGTCCTACAATCTGTCGAACTACTTTTTCTATTTCTTCCCCATTCAAGTTATAACTCAGCCTCATTCCTTATAAATCTTCAGAAAATTTTATGAAGTTACGTTTCGGATGGGGAATCCCTTCTGTAGCTTTCCGGATATCTTCCGGAGTCCAATGTCTATACACTAGGATAGTTGGAGTCTGATCTTCCTGTCCTGCCTGAGGGTTCGGAACTTCTATGAGTGGTCATATTTCTTCTTCCTCTATAGGTCATGTATCCCTAACTACCTGCCATAATTCAGAGCCTTTTTCTTGATTATTTGTCTTTGTTTGGGACCTAGTTTCGATGGGATCCCTAACTTTAACTAATTTCAGTTTTAAGCTGTCCCCGTCTACCGTGAGCATAGGATATAATGGGGGTGGATCAACCTGTCCACTCGCTCCGTATTCTGGTAAAGGAGGGGGAGGCGGAGGTGCCGATGCCATTACCAAGTTATTGTCTTCCTTATCTAAAAACATTGCCTTCGAATCTTTGTTCTTTTGGTCTCTACGGTTTGCTTCCTTCAGCCACCTGTGTGCCTGGGGAATTCCTAACTGTTGTTGCTTTTTTACTTGACCCTTAGAATCGGTTTTGAGTTGCTTGATAAGCTTGATAAGTGAGGACTTTTCTAATTTCCCGTCAAAGTCATACTTAATAACCCATTTTGAAAAATATCTAACGTTGTCTGCGAGCTGCGACTGCATGTATTTTCCATCTTCCGTCAGTGGTGGGTTTCCGGGTGTCTTTGTACAATTATTACCTATTTTTACCTATTTTTGTTTGCTACATAGACTGTACAGAAAATATTATCTGATGCCTTCAATTTTTACGTGTACCACGGATTTTGTTATAGTCTCTTCAGAATGACTGTCTAAAGCCTACTGATCTGTTTCACCTGATCTATGATAAGACTGTAACTTTTTCTATCCCTGACTGTAAGAGAATACAATCTGACAGAAATAATACATATCTAATCCCTGATCTTGAAACAGAAAAAGTAGATTCACCTTACTTGAGCCCACGTGATTGATCGCTGATTCGTGGAAGACCCGTCCTTCAGTCACAGATCAGAAGGTGACTGGCCTCTTTTGACAACAATTCAGTTGGAGGTCTTTATGCTGTAGAAGAACCGATTTGGTTTCTTCCCCGTACGGTTTCAGCCACCTGGCCGTCTGATCCGTGTTGAAGAGAGGGCTCCGGCTTGAAGGACCAATCTGTTAAAGAAAACACTAAGATCAAAGCACGTAAGGTTCAAGCAAGGCACCTTTATTACTTGCAGCAAGGAGACAAAGCATGTAGGCACAAGATTTGTCTGACTTTCCATGGTTCAGCATGCTATTCTTATACAGTTCTCTGCATGTACACAAGAAAATATTGTTAGTTTAACTGCTGACGTGGTTGGAAAGGAAGACATTGTTAGATTTACTGCTGACATGGTCAGAAAATTACTGTCTTGCAAAACATGTTTGAGAAAAACAACCTGGCCTTGGGCTAATTTCAGCCCTCCTTTGTTTCTTACATTTCTTCAGCTGTTCAGTTCTTGGTATGATACATTTGCCCAGGGTCAAGATACAACCCTGGCCTCAATACACATTCTGCTGACTGTGGTAGACTTTCAAGCGTCAATTGTTCTCTTATCTAGGTTTTCTGCAGCTGCACATATTTCACACAGAATAAGCAGAATAAACGTATTAATTTCTCTTTAACCCTAAATGCATCTAAGCTTGCACATTGTAGTTATACATTTTCTTAACATGCTCAGTCTTCTAACTTCACTGTATTATAACATTTCAAGGCATGTTCAGTGATGCACAGTTTTCTCACTTCGTTATTTTATGACATTACCAGAAATGTTTAGTGATGCTGAGTGTTCTAACTTCACTACATTATGATATTTCTAGACATGTTCAGTGATGCTGAGGTTTGTAGCCTCATTGCTTTATGACATTACCCGACATGTTCATAGGTGCTGATGGTTCTAACTTCATTGTATTATGACATTATACATGTACAGTGATGCTAAGAGCATTAACTTCATTCTATAATAAAAATACTGGCCATGATATTGACATGGAGTGTTCTAACATCATTGTATAAAGACAATAACACACATTATCAATGAGGCTAGGTGTTCAAACGTCATTGTTCTATAACATCACCAGACATGTTCAGTGATAGCGAGTGTTCTAACTTCAATGTGTTATAACATTACCAGACATGTTCAGTGATAGTGAGTGTTTTAACTTCAGTGTGTTATAACATTACCAGACATGTTCAGTGATAGCGAGTGTTCTAACTTCAATGTGTTATAACATTACCAGACATGTTCAGTGATAGCGAGTGTTCTAACTTCATTGTGTTATAACATTACCAGACATGTTCAGTGATAGCGAGTGTTCTAACTAACTTCAGTGCGTTACAACATTACCAGACATGTTCAGTGATAGCGAGTGTTCTAACTTCAAAGTGTTATAACATTACCAGACATCTTCAGTGATAGCGAGTGTTCTAACTTCAGTGTGTTAAAACATTACCAAAAATGCTTAGTGATGCTCAGTTGGTCCAACTTCATGGTTTCATCACATTAGCAGACACATTTATCAACGATCAGTATTCTAACCTCCTTGTATTACGATATTATGAGACATTTTCAGTGATATTGAATGTTCTAGCAACCTTGTTTTATGTCATTTCCAGAAATGTGCAGTGATACTGAGTGTTCTAAATTCACTGTATTATGACATTTCCAGAAATATTCAGTGATACAGTGTTCTCACTTCATTCTTTTATGACATTACCTGAGATGTTCAGTGATACTGACTGCTCTAACTCCATTGCTTTATGACATTACCAGGCATGATCAGTGAAGCTGGGTGTTTGAACTTCACTGGTAATCAGACATGTTCACTGATACTGAGTGCTGTAACTTCAGCATATTATAACATTACCAAAAATGCTCATTGATGAGGACTGTTCTAACTTCATAGTTTCATCACATTAGCAGACATGTTCATCAGTGATCAGTATTCTAATTTCATTGTATGATAACATTATCAGGCATTTTCAGTGGTACTGAATGTTCTAACATCCTTGTTTTATGAAGTCACCTGACATGTTCAGTGAGACTGAGTGTTCTAATGTCATTCTTTTTTGACATTACCAGACATGTTCAGTGATCCTGTGATGTAACTTCGTTGCTTTATGACATTTCCAGACATGTTCAGTGACAGTGTTTTAATTTCATTCTTTTATGATAATACTGGATGTGTTCAATGATACAGAGTATACTTCATTGTTTTATGACATTATTGGACATGTTCTGTGATGCTGGGTTTTCTAACTTCATTCTTTTATGACATTACCAGAGATGTTCAGGAATACTGACTGCTCAGACTTCATAGTTTTATGACATTACCAGACATGTCCAGTGCTGCTGGGTGTTCTAATTGCACTGTGTTATGCCTTTAACATACATATTTAATGATGTTTTTTCTAACATCATTTTTTTATGACATCAGCAGACATGTTTGTTGATGCTTGGTGATCTTACTTCCCTGTATTATTAAATTTCCACACGTGTTCAGTGATGCTGGGTGTTCTAACTTCATTGTTGTATGGCATTATTAGATATGACCATTGATACTGAGTGTTCTAACTTCATTATTTTATGGCTCTACCAGACATATTCATTATGCTGGATGTTCTAACCTCACTTTATTATGACAACACCAGATATATTCAGTAATGCTGAGCATTCTAACTTCATTGTTTTTAGATATTGTTTTTAGATATTACCAGATTAGTTCAATGATGCCAGTTGTTCAAATGTTGTTGACATTACCATACATTTTCAGTGATGCTGGATGTTCTAACTTTACTGTATTATGACATCACCAGACATGTTCATTGATGGTGACTGTTGTAATTTCATTGTTTTATGACATTACCAGACATGTTCTGTGATAGTGAGTGTTCTGACATTATTGCATTATGGCATTACCAGACATGTTCAGTCATGTTAGGAGTTCTAAGGTCACTGTTTTATTACTTTCCCAGACATGGTCAGTGATTCTGAGTGTTCTAACTTCCTAGTTTGATGACATTATAACAGATGTGCAGCAATACCTATATTGTGACCTCATAGGTTCATAAGTTGGTACTAGGCTATCGGCCCTAGGGCCTATACAAGCCTAGCCATAACAATTCCCTGGCTATTTATTCCCACAGTATTTTCTTCCCTGAACCCCTGTCTAGCAGGGTGACTGACGTGATCCCCAGGGCGAATTTCCTATCTCCCATCCAATCATCAAGGTTCCTTTTTGAAGAGGGCTAAAGAGGTGCTCTGCTTGACATGTATGGGCAGTCTATTCCAGAGTTTGGGGAGTCTCTGGGTCAGGAACCTATCACACCAGCATGTTTTGTTCAATGTCATGACAAGGTTTAGATCCCTGGAACATGTGTCTCTGAGGGATTGGGATTTCTTTAAGTGTAGCATGTTCAACAGCTCTGGGTTTGACATGGCCTTGTATGTTAAGCAGAGATCGCCTCTGAGTAGACGATATGCGACAGAGTATAGGTGGAGTTTTTTAGATGGTCAGCATAGGGCATCTGCTTTAGGCCTATGATGCTTTTAGTGAGGTATGTCTGCAGCCTTTCCAGTTGTTGCAGATGTCTTGAGAGGTACATACCAAATGGGGTGTTGTATTCTATAATGGGTCTAATGAGGGATGTGTACAGTGGGGCAATGACCTCCTTTTTTCTGGATGAAAAGCCCTTATTGATGAGGTGTGCCACATAGAAGGATTTCCTGACTGTTGTGGCGATGTGGTTATCGAAGGTGAGACCCCTGTCCACCTGTGTCCCTAAATCTCTTATCACACTTTCGGTGTTTAGTGAACTGCCACCTATGTGGTAATTCACAGGTACATGTTTTTTCCCAAAGGGGATAACTATACATTTCTTGGCATTGAGCTTGAGCCCATGGCTCTGGCACCAAGCATCTGTTTCTGTAAGGCCCTTTTGTAGAATATCCACATAATTTGGAGATTCAATAATGGCTCCCAGTTTGCAGTCATCTCCGAACTTTGTTAGCCAGAGTCCCTTAGTGCTGGCCTGTACTTCAGAGAAGGAGATGCCAAACAAGAGTGGTCCCAGGACTGAAGCCTGAGGTACTCCACTTGTCACTTGTCTGGAGATGGATTTGGAGTCGGCTACTTTTACAGTGTAGGTTCTGTCAGTAAGCCAGTTGTCAACCCATCGAGTGACATAGGGATTAATGCCCAGTTTAATAAGTTTATCTATGATTCCAAAGTGGGGGATGGTGTTGAAGGCCTTGTCAAGGTCCAGATAGGCTATGTGGACCACCTTACCCTTGTCCATGGCTCTGGAGACTGATTCGAAGAAGTCAGTCAGGTTCAGGAGACAAGATCGGCCCTTCACGAACCCAAACTGCGTGGGGTCCAGTTTTTGAAGGTTGCCAATGTCTTTGTTTATAAGTTCCATAATAATACATGCCATGGCCTTGCAGGTCAGGCTCATCAAACTGATGTGGAGGTAGTTCCCTGGATCCAAGGTGGATCCCCCCTTGTGGATTGGGATAACTGTAGCTGTGTGCCACTCAGTGGGCACAAAGCCTGAGGTGAGGCTATGATTAAACATGACACTTAGATGAGGTGCCAGTTCATTTTGTAGTTCATGTAGTACACAGCCTGGGATGTTGTCTGGTCCCATGGATGCTGTATTCTTAGCTTTGGGGAGTGCATTTTTTTACCTGTGTGGCCATTATTACTGGAATTTGGCAATCTTTCAGTAATGAGATGGGCCCTTTAGGGGGTGAAGTTTGCACTGAATCGATCTGCCAGGATATCGGCAATATCCTTGGGATCAGTATATTTAATGCCATTCTGTTGTAACTCAGAGCAGATCTGAGCATTGCCATTTAGATTCTTGACATAGCTATAGAATGCCTTGTGGTTGTCTTTGGAATCTTTGCCAATTTGATTTTCGTAACTAGCTTTGGAGGATTTTATGAGGGATCTCAGCTTCTTACTGAGGCTGGTAATAGAGTTTTTTGCATTCTGGACTTTTCCTCTTCTCTGCAACTGTTTCTTCCTTTTGTTGTAAGGTTTGTTTATGGCAAGGGACCACCAGATTGGTTTCCTTTTTTTGGAGGAGAGCATCTTGGTTCTATTTTGAATTGGCACGATTCATGCACAAGTGGATGTGCTCGTACAGTGCCTTAGTCTAGGATTCAGCAGTCAAACATTCAGTTCCCGTCTTCATGGGTGTCATGAAGTTTGTCACTTCTGACTTGAGTAGCATGAAGTTGGCTTTGGATAAGTTTGTTACAGGGGTTTCCTCACTGAGGGGGTGGGGGTGGGATGTGGATGTCAAGGGTGATTAGCTTATGGTCAGACCTGACCAACGAGGGGGTGGCCATAGGTGTGGAGCATCGATTTCCCATGTTGGTAATGACCAGGTCTAGCATATTGGAGCCCCTGGTGGGACTGAGGATTAGTTGATCTCAATGTTACATGACATTAACAGACATGTTAAGTGATGTCAAGTGTTCTGACATCATTGTTCAATGGTATCACCTGACATGTTCAGTGATGCTGAGGGCACTAATGTCATTGTTTTAAAACACTACCAGACATACTCACTGACGTTGGGTGTTCTAACTTCACTATATTATGATGTTTCCAGATATTCAGTAATGCTGGGTGTTTTATCTTCATTGTTTTATGACATTACCCGACATGTCCATAGATGCTGAGTGCTCTAACTTCATTGTATTATGACACTATCCTTCATGTACAGATATGCTGAGAATACTAACTAGATTCTATTATACCACTACCAAACATGCTTAGTAATAATAAGTATTCTAACTTCATTGTATCACTAACAGACATGTTCATTTATGCTGGGTGTTTGAACTACATTATTCACTAACATTACCAGACATGTTAAGTAATACCAAGTGTTCTAACTTCAGTGTGTTATAGCATTACCAAAAATGCTCAGTCATGCTGACTTGTTCTAACTTCATAGTTTTATCACATTAGCAGACATGCTCATCAATGATCAGTATTCTAACTTATTTGTGTCATGATATTATCAGACATTTTCAGTGGTAGTGAATGTTCTAACATCTTTTTTTATGACATCACCCAACATGTTCAGTGATACTGAGTGTTCTAACGTCATTGTTTTATGACAGTACAGACATGTTCAGTGACGCTGTGTGTTCTAACTGTGATGATGTGGGATATTGCCAGCTATGCCAGAAGAAGTAGGGCAGTGGATATGTAACAAATGTTAGCATAGCTAGCTGGAGTTTTGTAAAGAATTATATGTCATTTCTATATCAAACTGATTTGTACAGGGGCTTGTATTGAAAATGTATTTGTAAAGCTGCTTGTGTTAAAAATTTACAGATAGTGGGTCCTGCTGGACAGAAAAGAAAAATACCTGTATGTCAGACTGTATTGCAACTGTTGAAATGAATATATTGTAACAGAGAATACTGTATGAGAAGAGGTTAATCTCAGTCCAGCTAACTTTGTAAAACAGTCTGAAATTAAATTACCTGGTTTAGGCCATAAAGATCATATCTCACAGTTGTGATTGCAGCTAGAGACAAAATGTCTGTGAAAACCAGGACCAGGAATCCTACTGTATTGTCCTTAGGGGTGAACTAATTGCTACCCTGGAAGGGTGGACATTTTCGAAATGGTTTTATAGCTTCCAGATGCTATAACACATTTTAGCAAAGCTCTATGTGTGCGTATGATGACATATATGTGTTAGACTCTGGTTCAGTTTCTAGTAAAGGGGGTAGTGTGGGAACCAGAGTCAGATGACCACATGTATGTGATGTCATTCTGTAATCCAGCACTGAAATGATGCTTTAATAGAAGATGAGACAGAAGTCTCAGGAAAGTCTGTTTTTGAAACCAGGCAAAGAAGGATCACTCACCCACTTCATCTTGCCTTGCTTTAGTAAGTAATCAGAGAATAGCAATTCTTTAGATCAGTCAGAAAAATATAGCAAGATTATTTAAGACTTTTTTTCTTTATCTGTGTAAATCTATCCATCTGTGTTAGTTTTAATATTTTCTGTGATTGAAATCTTGTGTTTTTTGTAAATAGATATTTAGTATTTTCATGCTCTTTTATTATTATTAAATATATTTAAACCTTTCATTGTAGCTGGTCTTTTAAAGAATATTTTAACCTTTGAGAGCACTTTTATTTAGTGACACTATGGCCACTCCTGAAAGCCTTACGGCATTGGTCAAACACTACCATTTCTATTAGTATTAATTTTACTCAGTATAAATGGATGCCCTTGTAACAACCTTAGAGTAGCTGGCTTTGGAGTATTCTGATGGTGGTATCTACCTTATAGTGTGGGGAGAGGGGGCATAGCTGTCAAATCTGGGACAGCCTTTCCCAGGTGTGTGTGTGTGTGTGTGTGTGTGTGTGTGTGTGTGTGTGTGTGTGTGTGTGTGTGTGTGTGTGTGTGTGAAAATCAAACCTCAAACAGTGTGTGTGTCAGCTACTTGGATCAGGAACACAGATCAATGGTTTCACAGAGAGGGTGGTGGAGGACTTGGCTTGGAACACTTGGCTGAGGACTCAGTTCTACACCTATGGTCAGTGTGGGGCCTGGTGAGAGAGAGGGAAACCCAGCCCCAAGACAGGAGTGTGTTCCCTGTGTGCTCTTAAGGGAAATTGTGCTTGGTGCAGAGAGCTGCATCTGAAAACACTCTGTGTATCCATTTTTGTTCCAAGTGAACGTCCCTCACTGGTGTCCAAGGTGAGGATCAGGACTCCTTGATTACTGGCCCAGAGGAGGGATGTCACACTAACCCCACTGTATTATGACATTCCAGAAATGTTCAGTGATGCAAAGTGTTCTCGCTTCATTCTTTTATGATATTTCCCAGGGATTTTCATTGATAATGACTGTTCTAACTTCATTGTTTTATGACATTACCAGACATGTTTGGTGATGTCAGTATTCTAAAATCATTGTTTTATGGTATCACCTGACATGTTCAGTGATACTGAGTGTTCTAATGTCATTCTACAAATCTCATTCTACTCAATCAATATTGGAAGTATACTTAATAAAACTAGTGAATTCCATGCTTGGGTTGCTAACCATAGCCCTGATGTAATCACCCAAGCAGAAACTTGGCTGAAACCACATGTCCCAGATAGAGACATTCTTCCCCCAGGGTATAATACACTTTGCCTTGATTACCAGAAGAAAAAAGGGGGTGGAGTTGCCATCATCTACTCTAACCATCTAACCCTCACTTGCCTTAAGAAACCAATCCCATCTTTTCCTCTGGCAGAAATACTGGCAGCTAACTTTAAACTTAATAACTTCTCTACCATCACTGTAGTAGCCATCTATATTCCTCCAGGAGATAATATTCCCCTGTTCGAAAACTTTCTCTCTTATCTCACTGAACTCTATTCAAATGAAACAATTCTCCTTGGTGATATAAATATAAATTTGCTAGCTCTAAAAGACCCTAACTCTTCCTCTTGCATTAACCTACATGGCTTTACACAATTAATATCAGAACTTACCCACTACAATAACTCACAAATTCCTAGTACTTTAATTGACTGGATACTTGTATCTGACCCTTCTTCATATCATAACCCAGAAACCCTACCTAATTCCCTTAGTGATCACTCTCCAATAAAGGTTACTAGATTCACTCCCCACTTTACCAGATCACATAGATACATAACTTGTCATAAACTATCCAATTTCTCCCCTGACACCTTTAAGACCCTTCTCTTAGAATTAACTGGCGTCACCTTAATGAACTTACCCTGGATGAAGCTATCCAATCATTTAACTCTATCTTTCTTAATATACTAAACTCTCTTGCACCTCTCCGTATTCTCAGAATAAAATCTAAAATATCCCCATGGCTCTCTAAGGCAACCTGCACCCTAATGAGAAATAGGGACAGGTTGTGGAAAACCTGAATGAGAAATAAATGCTCTAGAGATCTAAACCTTGTCATCACAATGAAGAAAACATGCTGGAAGGATAGGCTCCTGACCCAGAGACTCCCCAGACTCTGGAAAAGACTGCCCATACATGTCAAGCAGAGCACCTCTTTGGCCCTCTTCAAAAGGAACTTTGACAATTGGGAGATAGGAAATTCACCCCAGGGATCACGTCAGTCGCCCTGCTAGACAGGGGTCCAGGGAAGTAAATATTGTGGTTAGAAATAGCCAGTGAATTGTTATGGCTAGGCTTGTATAGGCCCTAGGGCCAATAGCTTAGTACCAATGTGTGAACTACCTTCTGACTTGCAAAAGTACAAAGAACTCAAAAACCTGACAAAAACCACATAGCTAAAGATAAAAAGGAATTCTACCATAACCCTCCTATATCACTAAAATCTAATCCCAAAAAATTTTGGAACTCAGTCAAGCAAATACTGCATCCTGGAAACCCTTCCTCCCCTAATCCCTATCCAAATAGGACATCTGAAGAAACTGCCACTATCTTTAACACCTTCTTTATTGATTCTGTATAAAAGATGATTAAAACAAACCCTCCCCCAGCTAATGATTCTAATCCCTCTGTCCCACCTCCTAGTTCCAACTCCTCTAAACACTTTTTTCTTCAACCTGTGTCTACTACTTATATCAAACAACTACTCTCCAAATTAAAACCTTGCTCTGCTTCTGCTGATAATATTCCTTCCTACTTTCTCCAGCTGGCAGCTGATACTCTTGCCTTTCCTGTATCCATCTTGATCAACTGCTCTATCTCTGAGTCTAAAGTTCCATCTCTCTGGAAAGAACTTTACACTTTACTTATCCACAAAGGAGGTAACTCCCAAGAAAGATCTAATTTTAGACCAATAGCCATTCTGTCACCCCTCTCTAAACTACTTGCAAAAGTACAGGAAAACCTACTTACTCCTACTCAGCATGGTTTCCGCCCAAAACATAGTACACACACTGCCCTTATCTCCTTTACAAACACTATTTCCCAGGCTCGTGATAACAACAAACTTGTCTCTTGTTTATTTTTAGACCTTTCTAATGCCTTTGATACCATCTCACACTCTCTACTTCTGGCTAAACTGACTACTCTAAACTTCTCACCTGCTACTGTCACTTGGTTTTCTAGCTATCTCTCTGATCAACTACAATCAGTGAAATGGCTCTTTGCACTGTCCCCCTCCCTCCCTGTAAAACTGGGCATTCTCCAAGGATCTATACTGGGTCCATTACTATTTAATATTTTCACCAATCTACTCTACACTTCTTGCTCTCAGTCATCTCTTGCACAATATGCAGATGATTCTACTGTGATCACTATCTCTGACTCTCCCTCTAGTCTCATTTCTACTACTCAGGTTGCCTTTACATCAGTGGAAACCTGGCTCACCAACAACCAACTAATCCTGAACCCCCCCCCCAAAAAAAACTCCTACTCTTTCTCCCAAAAACTCTTAACCATCTCAAATCTTCTTTCACTATACTGTCAGTAAGACTCCAGTAGTAGCCAAATCTAGCACCAAACTCTTAGGCATCACTATAGAAGATCAACTTAAATTTGACTTGCACATCAACAACTATATCAGGAAGACCCACCAGAAACTAGGCCTTCTATACAGAAACAGAAAGTTTCTCACTCCCAAAGCTAAAGTAACCACCTCTCATACCTAACTCCTACCCAGTCTAGTGTATGGTTGTCAAATAGTCACTAACCTTAACACCACGCTCCTAACAAAGCTTAACTAAACCTATTACAAGGTTGCCAGATTCTCTGCCCAACATACTTATCAAACCCATCACTGTGTCTCACTTAAACATTTAAACTGGCTGGAACTACCTAATCTGCTTCTTCTCTCTCAGCTTCAGATTATACACTCTATCCTATACCAACCTTACTATTACCCTAACATATCCTCCTTTATATCGCATTATTCTCCAACTAGATCTCCGCAGCTCAGACCAAGACCTACTACTTATCTATAAACCAAGGACTAATAATAGATGCAATCTATATAGCTACCATCCTACCATCGCTTGGAACAAACTTCCACTTCAAATTCGATTACTAAATCAACCAAAACAATTCAAAGCAGCTGGTAAAGAACACTTCAAAACTCTTTGGTCCTGCCTCTGTATTCACCCAAACTGCCCCCCCATCCCTAAACTGCTCACTAATCAACCATTAACCTTAACTTTTATCTTCTACACTCTTACTGTTTAATATTTCTACCCTCCTGTCCTTGCCAACCTGTCTCTTTCAAACCATGATTTCCTATGCGTCAGCTTAACTTTTCTCTTCCTAAATATCTACTCCATTCATATTGAATTAATACTTTAAGACTGTATGAATATGTCATTTTCTCACATTGCCTGATTTTAATGATGACTTGTAAATATTTGTTACATGTTATAATGTTCTTAACACTTGTCAATCATTTTTGGAATACTCACTTCTGTAATTTTCTACTGTACTGTATAATGTCTTGGAGCTTTTCTCACAGGGCCTTCGCTGAAAAAGGGCTATTTCAGCTCAGTCAGTCTATTCCCGGTCAATAAATGTAAAATAAATAAATAAAATAAATAAATTGATTTATAGCATTACCAGATATGCTCAGTGATGCTGAGTGTTAAAACATCATTGTTTTATGACTTTATCAGACATGTTCAGTGATGTTCAGTATTTTAAGTTCATTCTTTTAAGATACTACCAGACATATTGAGTGATGAAGAGTGCTCTGACTTTATTGTCTTATAACATTACCCGACTTGTTCATTGATGCTGGGTGTTTTAACTTCACTGTATTCTGACATTACCAGACATTTACCATGAGGCTCAGTATCAGTTACTTCATTGTTTGATGACATTACCAGACTAATTCATGGTGCTAAGTGTTCAAATGTCATTATTTTATGACACTTCCAGACATGTTCAGTGATACTAAGTGTTCTAACTTCATTGTTTTATGATATGACCAGATGTGTTGGATGATGCTAGGTGCTCTAAATGCATTGTTTTATGACATTATCAGACATGTTCATTCAAGCTGGGTGTTCTATTTTCATTCTTTTATGAAAAAAACAAATAACTGCCTTTGCGCAGACCAAAAACTATAGTGGACACGGCTCAACAGACCAACGTCAGTAAAGGAACTTTACCAAACTTTTTAAACTTAAACAGTTCATCCTAAAATATAGGACTTCTTCAGAAGTATAAAATGAAAGCCATTCCAAATTTAAATATTCCACCACACAAGTCACACGACTATTAATCCTTCCACAAATTTAAAGACAGAAACACATATATATACAAAAAATATTCAATGTAACTTCATTGTAAAATTCTTGTAAATTATTTTATGACATTACCAGAAATATTCAGCGATTTTGACTGTTATAACTTCATTTTATGACATGACCAGCATATTGAGTAATGATGGGTGTTCTAACTACATTGTTTTATGACATTACCAGACATGTTCAGTCATGCCAGGTATTCTAACTTTAGTGTATATTGACATTAACACACATGTTTAATGATTTTGAGCATTGTAACTTCATTGTTTTATAACATCACCAGACATGTTCATTGATGCAGTATGTTCTAATGTCATTGATTTATGACATTACCAGACACGTTTACTGATGCCAGTGTTCTAACATCATAGGATCATAGGAGGTTACTAGGCTATTGTCCCTGAGGCCCTTAAAAGCCTAGCCAAGAATATGTTCTGACAAGTCAGCACCCAATGCTCCTGTCCAGCAGGGACACAGGTGGAATCCCAGGGGTGTATTTTCTCATCCCCATCCAGTTATCTAGGTTGTGCTTAAAAAGGGGTTAATGAGGTACTCTGCTTGAGGTGGAGAGGGAGTCTATTCCACAGAAGGGGGAGTCTCTGGGACACAGATCTGTACTGTCAACAAGTCCTATTGATGTGGAACCAATTGGAAAATGCACCAAACAAGCCTGTACATGAACTCCGTTTATTGCAGTAAAAACACACCAAGATTAAGTGCTTTCGTCTTTCACATAGAAGACTTCATCAGAATAAAGCACAGTAACTCAAGAACCATTTTTATACCAGTACATGTTACATAATAGATAAAATTGAGCCAATGGTATTGTCAAAAAAAGTCTCATGAAAAATGGTCACATGAGCAATATTAAATACACAGGATGTTAATATTCAAGCCAACTTAGCTTTTTACAAATAAAACACTGTTATATATTAAACACCTTCAGCATATGTTTAAAAATGCAGGCACAGTAATGCATGTAAAAATGTTAAAATACTTAAAAGTTTCATTGATTTTTCTTTCAGGGCTGGAAGTATTGTCAAGGAATCATTTATACCTAGTGGAAAATTAGCTGCTAGTCTGAATTGCCAAACCAGCTCTTTTTTACTTAAAACATTCTTCCAGTTACCCCTCTTCCTCAAATCTATGTCCACAGTATCCAAAATACCAAATTTAAAACCTTTAAAATTAGAACAAGTGAAGGAATGCCTATATAATGCATGTGTATCCTTCTTGTTTTTAACATCATATACGCGCTCACAGATTCTGCTTTTCAACACTCTCTCCATTTTTCCAACATAGAATCCGTTGCACGTATCACATAGAGCAAGGTACACCACTCTGGTGGTAAAACAATTTATTTTCTTGAATATAACCTTAGGTGCCATCTTATTAGCTAGGCAGGTCTGAGGTGCTTTGAATATATTAGTACATTGGGAGCACCTCCGACAAGGTGTTGTACCACAACCACCTTCTGTCAGTAAATTCAACTTGTTTTCCATAAGATGTTTAATATTCATGCCCACTTTGTTGAATAAAACTGGTTTATCTCCCACTGCAGTTAACACATCATTATTTACCCTAAATATACTCCAGTTCTTTTTTTAATATGTTTTTCACTTCATATGATATAGGACTGTATTACACTATACATGCATGCTGATAAATCTTCGTTTCACCACAATCTGTGAGGGCTATATGAGTTAATGGGTGGTTTCCTAACAGGGACTTATATTTTTTCCCCATCCTGTCTAAACTTCTTCAATAATTTGTTCCATCATCTGTTTGGGGTAGCCCCTTTCTAAAAACAGATCTCTTAATGTGAAAAATTCCAGCCTCACATCACTCAATTCTGAAGTCATGCATGCAATTCTTATAGCCTGTCCTTTGACTAAGCTCTTTTTTCTGTGAAAGTGGATGGTTGCTAGAATAATGAAGTTAAGAATTACAAAAAGTAGTCTTATGAAATATATTATATTTGAAACCTGTAGCTATATGGGAAATTGCCATGTCCAATTAATGTATACCTCTAGTGTAATTATAAGTAAATTCCAAAAATGAAATAGTTTTCTCCAGGTGGTTAATAAAGCCAGGGATATCTTCCACTTTTCCCTTCCATGAAATAAAGATGTCATCCAAAAACCTGCAATATAATGGGATGTTGTTCCAGAATTCTTTGTGGAATAAATATCTTAATTCCCAGTCTAATAGTACTATATTTGCATATATAGGGGCGCAGGCAGCCCCCATGGCAACTCCTCTTGTTTGATGGAAATATTGGCCATCAAAGGATAAAAAAAATTCTCTAAGATAAGTGCCATCATTTCACACACCAGGTTTACTTTATCGTGATTCAAGGTGGAACATGTAACGAGTGCCTCTTCAAATAATTCTGGTCCTTCTTGCGTAGGAATACAGGAAAAAAGATCTTTCACATCAATGGTTAAAAATACCAAATCAGCTGCCCATAGATTTTGTTTAAGCTGTCCTAAAAAATCTCAGGAATCCTTAACTAGATGTACTGCTCTCTCCACTACATGCTTAGTCATTTTATCTACAAATAGTGCCAGGTTCAGGTTGCTTGTGCGAGTTACTCAAGTGGAACTTGACTTGCAGATATGCAGCAGTCCCATCAAAGCAGGGTCTGAGATTGCTTTGTATGCCAGACAGATGTCACCTCTGAGGAATTGGTATGAGACTGAGTAGAGGGACAGGGCTTTTAGGCTATCTGTGTAGCACAGATGTTTGAGGCCCTGGATTCTCCTGGTGAGGAACCTCTGTGGTCTCTACAGCTGCTGCATGGCTTTGTGAGGTACATGCCGAAAGGGGCATTGCACTTTATAATGGGTCTTATAAGGGAAGAATACAGGGATGTTATGACCTCCTTGTCGCTGGATGAGATACCCTTACTAATGAGGTGGGCCATGTAGAAAGCTTTCCGTACAACGGAGGCAACATGGTGGTCAAAAGTCAGTTTGCTATTGACCTGGGTGCCCACGTCCCTCATGAGTGATTGCATGCTTAGGACCTTGTTATTAATGTAATTATTTGTGGGGACATCACTCTCCCCAAAGGGGATGATGATGATGCACTTTTTGTCATTCAGTTTGAGGCCATGTTTCTGGCACTAGTCATTTGTTTGGGTGAGACCCTCTTGGTGGATATCCACATCACTAGGGGAATTGATGACAGTGCTCAGCTTGCAGTTATCTGCAAACTTAGTCAGCTATAGCCCACTATTTTTTGCCTGCACTTCAGAAAAGTATATCCCAAACAACAGAGGCCCCAAGACCAATCCCTGGGGTAGACCGCTTATTATGGGTCTACTGCTTGAAGTGGCTTCCCCTATTTTCACTAGGTGGGTTCTATCAGTGAGCCAGTTTGCTACTCATCTGGTAACATATGGATTGATGCCTAGCTGAGAGAGTTTATCTATTATACCTGAGTGGGGAATAGTATCGAAGGCTTTGTCCAGATTTAGGTAGGTGATGTGCACCATCTTCCCCTCATCCATGGTTTTGGTTACTGTCTTAAAGAAGTCAACCAAATTTAACCTGGAGGTGTAGATATCTTTGATGAATATAGATACTCCCCCTCCTTTTGTGCTTCATTCCGAGTTTTGGGGCCGAAACGCATGGTATGAGTTATAACCTGGTAGTTTTGGGGAGCCTTGAACCAGGTTTCTGTTACTGCACAGACATCGATTTTCTCCATACTGAGGAGAGTCTCGAGTGCGTGCATCTTGAGGTTTAGACTCAATGCCAGAAATCTAAACCTCAAGATGCACTCACTCGAGATTCTCCTCAGTATGGAGAAAATCGATGTCTGTGCAGTAACAGAAACCTGGTTCAAGGCTCCTGAGAGCACCCCAGCACTACCAGGTTATAACTCATACCATACGCTTCGCCCCAAAACTGGACTCAGCACAAAAGGGGAGTATCTATATTCATCAAAGATACCTACACCTCCAGGTTAGTGGCACTGCACGAAGCATCGGAAACCATCCATGTGCAACTAACAGCGGGCAAAACTGCCTTTCAATTTGTAGTCTGCTACAGAACACCCTCCCTATTACAGGAACCCCACTTGGCATTCCTGAGAACACTAGAGAATATGAAGGTCTCTCCAAACACTATGTTATTGGGTGACTTCAACTACCCAAACATTGACTGGGAAAACTACTCAAGCCCAAACACCCTCAACGGTTCCTTGAATTTATAAACTCTAACGCAATGGAACAACTGGTCATCACTCCCACAAGAGGGAACAACATATTGGACCTGGTCATCACCAACATGGGGACTCTATGTTCCACACCAGAGGTAAACCCCTCATTGGTAAGATCAGACCATAAACAAATTTCCCTGGACATCCATATCCCGTCCCCACCCCCAGCCAAGGAAATCACTGTAAAGAATTTCTCAAAAGCCAACTTTGCACTTCTCAAGAATGAGGTGGAATCCTTCAAAGCCCCTGGGCCAGAGGATAATACAGCCCAATCCGCAGAATTCTTTACAAATGCATTCTATAAGCACCTGCAGGAATGCATGGATCGTGCTATCCCAAATAAAACCAAGACTCACTCCTCCAAAAACAGGAGACCAGTCTGGTGGACCCCGACCATAAATAAGCTATACAACAGAAGGAGGAAGCTACTTCATGACAGAGCAAAATCCCAAAAAGGGAAGGCATCTCTGATCAGTATTAGCAAGAAACTTCGATCACTCATAAAATCATCAAAGGCCAGTTTCGAAAGAAAAATTGCCCTAGACACTAAAGACAATCACAAGGCCTTCTTTAGTTATGTCAGGAACATGGGTGGAAACTCCCAGATATGCTCTGAATTGTTGCATAACGGTACAAAACATACCGAACCTACAGACATAGCCAACATCCCGGCAGACAGATTCAGCGCAAACTTCTCTCCCCCTTCCCCCCCAAAGGAGCAAACGCCTATCCCAACTGAATGTAACCTCCCTGACATCACAGATGCACAGGTGAAAGCTGCCCTCTCCAAAGCAAAAAACACAGCATCTATGGGACCGGACGGTGTCCCAGGCTGTGTCTTACATGAGCTCCACGAAGAACTGAACCCTCACATTAAGTCACTGTTCAAACTTAGCCTCACTACAGGATATGTACCCAAAGAATGGCGTACAGCTACAGTGGTCCCACTCCACAAAGGTGGTGCCACAACGGACCCCGGAAACTATCACCCCATAAGCCTGACTAGTCTGGTCTGTGAAGCTATGGAGCGTATTATCATGGAACTCATAAACAAAGACATTGGGAGCCTCCAGACACTGGACCCTACCCAATTCGGCTTTGTTAAGGGCAGATCTTGCCTCTTAAACCTAGTTGATTTCTTTGAAACAGTTACCAAAGCCATAGATGAGGGCAAGGTAGTCCACACAGCTTATCTGGACCTCGCAAAAGCCTTCGACACAATACCCCACTCGGCCATCATAAATAAGCTTACCAGCTTAAATATCAACCCCTATATCACAAGATGGGTTGCAAACTGGCTCAGAGATAGAACCCACATGGTCAGAATCGCAGGTGCCATGTCCGAATCCAAACCAGTTACAAGTGGCGTCCCACAGGGCTCAGTTCTGGGACCTCTCTTGTTCGGTATATACTTCTCTGAGGTTCAGGCTAACACGGGGGGATTATGGTTGACAAAGTTCGCAGATGACTGCAAACTGGGGCCATAATCAAATCTCCAGCTGACACAAGCATCCTCCAAAAGGGTCTCACAGAGACGGATGCTTGGTGCCAGAGCCACGGCCTCAAGCTAAATGCTAAAAAGTGCATAGTCATCCCCTTTGGGAAAAACAAGGTGCTCACAAATTACCACATAGGTGGTAATCCATTAAGTACGGAAGAAGTAATTAGAGATTTGGGGACCAATGTAGATAGTAATCTCTCCTTTGATAATCACGTTGCCAAAGTGGTTAGAAAGACCTTCTATATAGCCCACCTTATCACGAAAGGGTTCAGATCTAGATCAAGAGAGGTGATTGTGCCACTCTACCCATCACTTATCACGCCCATAATTGAATGCAATGCCCCTTTTGGGATGTTCCTTACCCGACACCTGCAGCAACTGGAGAGACCCCAAAAGTACCTCACCAAGAGGATCATGGGCTACAAACAGATGTCCCATGCAGCTCGACTAAAGAAACCCAGCTCTACTTAGTTGCTTACCGCCTACTCAGAGGCGATCTATGCCTGACGCACAAAGCCATGTCAAACTCAGAATTAATGGACATGCTCCACCTCAAAATCCAAGTCCCTTAGAGCTACACGCCCAGGGACCCAAACCTCAGCACAAAAATAAATAGGACATGCTGGAGGGACAGATTCATTTCCCAGAGGCTCCTCACTCTGGAATAGAATCCCAATTCATGTTAGACATAGCCCCTCGCTGACCCTCTTCAAGTGAAATTTGGACGCGTGGATGGGAAATCACAAATTCACCCCTAGGATCTCTCCTGTGTCCCTGCTAGACAGAGGCACAGTAAACTAATCTTAAAAGGGTACCTTCTGTGACCTACTTTACAGAGGCACAGTAGGCTAATCTAATAGGGAGGCAGAAGCCAAATACACTCTGGCTAGGCTTATAAATGCCCTAGGGCAGATAGCCTAGTATCTACCTATGAACCTATGAACCTATAACAGGCATGACCTCCTCTTGACAAAACCAAACTGTGTGGGATTGAGTGTTTGGAGGTTGCCATTATCCTTGCTAATGGGGTCCATAATAATCCATTCCATGGACTTGGAGATCAGGCTAGTTAGCTGATGGGCCTATAATTTCCTGGATCAGTGGATGCTCCACCTTTGTGCAATGGAATGACAGTGGCTGTCCT
The DNA here is from genome assembly GCF_019279795.1 of Protopterus annectens. NCBI lineage: Eukaryota > Metazoa > Chordata > Ceratodontiformes > Protopteridae > Protopterus > Protopterus annectens. Next base: position 517,955,906 of record NC_056733.1, read on the forward strand.
CCATTTGGCTCTGATGAAGTCAGTATGCAGGCTTTGGTTGAATAGGGTGTCTAATGGTACTGCACGTTACTGCCTGAGTTCATGTAGGATGCAGCCTGGGATGTTATCGGGTCCCATGTAGGCTGTATTTTTTGCCTTTGAGAGGGAATGATGACTTGCTCCCTAGAGATAAGGGGAGGGGGTCAGGTGCTGGGGATGTCTTGATTTACTGATGGGGGGACATGGTGGTGAAGTTTTTACTGAACTTGTCTGCCAGTAGGTTGGCTATATCTACGGCATTTTTTTGTATGTGGTGTCCTTGACCACCAGTTCTGAGCATATCTGAGTGCTTACTTTGACATTGTGGACATATGTGAAGAAGGTCTTATGAATGTCTTTAGTAGATGTGGCCAGTCTGAACCCAAAGTTTGCTTTGGAGGATTTTACTAGTGCTCTTATTTGCTTGTTCAGGCTAAGGAGAGATTGCTTCTAATCAGGCACTTGCTCCTTCTTAGTCCTGGACAGCAATTTGTTCCATTTATTATAGGTTCACAGGTTCATAGGTTGGTACTAGGTTATTGGCCCTAAGGCCTGTACAAGCCTAGCCACAACAATTCCCTGGCTTTTACTCCGCACAATATTTACTTCCCTGAACTCCTGTCTGGCAGGGAGACTGATGTGATCCCCGGGGTAAATTTCCTATCTCCCATCCAGTCGTCAAGGTTCCTTTTGAGGAGGGCCAAGGAGGCGCTCTGCTTGACATGTATGGGCAGTCTATTTCAGAGTATGGGGACTTGCTGGGTTAGGAACCTATCCCCCCAGCATGTTTTGTTCATTGTGATAACAAAGTTTAGGTCCCTGGAGCATGTGGCTCTAATGGATATGGATTTCTTTAAGTGTAGCATGTCCAGCAGCTCTGGTTTTGACATGGCCTTGTACATTAAGCAGAGATCGCCTCTGAGTAGACGATATGTGACAGAGTATAGCTGGAGTTTTTTTAGTCGGTCAGCATAGGGCATCTTGCTTTAGGCCTGTGATTCTTTTAGTGAGAAGTTTCTGCTGCCTTTCCAGTTGTTGCAGATGTCTTGTGAGGTACATACCAAATGGGGCATTGTACTCTATGATGGGTCTAATGAGGGATGCATACAGTGGGACAATGACCTCTTTTTTTCTGGATGAAAAGCCCTTAGTGATGAGGTGTGTCATATAGAAGGATTTCCTAACTGTTGTGGCGATGTGGTTATCGAAGGTGAGACCACTGTCCACCTGTGTTCCTAATTGTCTTATCACACTTACAGTGTTTAGTGTACTGCCATCTATGCGATAATTCATGGGTACACAGTTTTTCCCAAAGGGGATAACTATACACTTCTTGGCATTGACCTTGAGCCCACGGCTCTGGCACCAAGCATCTGTTTCTGTAAGGCCCTTTTGTAGAATATCCACATCATTTGGGGATTCAATAACTGCTCCCAGTTTGCAGTCATCTGAGGACTTTGTTAGCCAGAGTCCCTTAGTGTTGGCTTGTACTTCAGAGAAGTATATGCCAAACAAGAGTGGTCCCAGGACTGAACCCTGAGGTACTCCACTTGTCACTTGTCTGGAGCTGGATTTGGAAACCAGCTATATAGAGTTTATTTATTGCAGATGTCCACCAGATAGGTTTATTCTTCCTTGAGGAGGTGGATTTGGCCCTGTCTGGTATTCCTGATTCCATGCAACATATAAATGCTTGTATAGTACTTTGGTGTAGGTTTGGACATATGTTCCAGTTCGTATGGAGGAGGATGGGCTGTAAAACTGTTTATACCTTCCCTCAAGAGGTTGTAATCAACTTTGTAGAAGTTTTTTGTATGATCCTAGCTGGGGGGGTAGGCATGGGGGAGATGGTGACCTTGAAAGTGACCACTTTGTGGCTGGATCTTAGCAGGGAGGATGACACTGTAGGGATGCTACAGTGGTTTCTCATGTTGGTTAATACCAAGTTCAAGATATTCTCCTCTTGTGGGGATGTTGACCATCTGGTCCAAGGCATTTTCATTGATGAAATCAAGGAATCTCTGGACATTTGTGTTTTGGCATGAGTAGTTCTTCCAGTCTATGGTTGAATAGTTAAAGTCGCCCAGGATCAGGGTAAATGGTTGAATCTTGATAGATTCGAAGAGGTCCAGATAGGTGGAGTGGGCATCTTTAGACAAAGTTGGGGGCCTGTAGCTAGCTATGATTTGAATAAGGGTCTTGTCAATGGTTAACTGCACCTGGAGTGTCTCCTGTGCATCATACTGTTTGACCAGTATCGAGGTGTGTATGTCTTTAATATATATTGCAATTCCAACTCCTTTTGCTTTGCTGCCCATGGTTTGGAGACTGAATGTATGATAGGATGAGTAACCTGGTATGCCTGGGGTCCTCTCCACAGCTTTAAACCAGGTTTCTGTGACTGCACAAATGTCAGCTCTTCCAGGGTTAAGAATGCTTCAATGAGTGCAGTTTCATGTTTAGACTCTTAGCGTTTAGCAGCATGACCTTTAATTTGCATTTTGATGAAATATTCATATTGGTAGTTTTGACCTCATGGCATTGCCTAAAAAAAGCACTATGGGGGAGGCAAGAACCATTGCCAGAAGCCTGAAGCCCAAGAGAGACAGATGCAGGCCATCTCAGGCAAAGCATTGCGGTCTGTCGATCAAGTCTTCCCAGGCTGTCAGGTACTGGATCCCCTTGGAATGATACCAGAAACTAAGCCAATGATTAAAGTCAATCATTTTCTGTTTAGACTGAGGCATCATTCTGGGTGATGGTAGAATGCTGCTTAAAGCTAGGACCATACCTGCCTGGGACACATATTCAGTGAGCACAATCATGTCTGTCTTCATATAGTCCAGGGAGGTATGTCTCAAGTCATTCATGCCAACATGGACTATGACAGAGTCATAACAGTACCTTTTGTTGAGAGACTTGAGTGCATAGGTGATATGGTGGATTCTGGCACCTGACAAAAAACTAACCATGAGTTTCTCCTTATCCAGCCTGGTGAGGGGCACATCTGTGTGTTGCACAATGGACTCTCCTATGACTAATATGTTGAGTTTATATTTAGACCTTAGTGGCTGTGAGACACAGGTGTTTGGACTATATGTGGTGTGGTGAGCAGTGGAGTTTGTGTGTGTTTTTGCCTCGGCGGTCTCTTTTGTTTGGCTATGTTTTTGTTGAGGACCTCTGCATAGGTGGGTGTGTGTTGTGTAGGTGTGGGTGGTGTTTGAGGTGTAGTGTTTGTGTTGACAACCTTCTCAGTGCCAGATATACTGGCTTGTGAGGGAGAGAGCATAGACTCTAGGTTCTTAGTGTAATTGCATCTCTCACAAATTGTGTTCCTAGGTGGTAGTAGTAGAGGGTTGTCCATGTACTTGAGGCAGTTGCTACACTGTCTCAGGATGCCCATATCAGCCAGACTGGCAGGAGAAACCATAGGAAATTGTCCATCCATATTTGTCAGAATCTGAGGGAGACAGGACAGAGAGAGCTAAGGGGGTAAAGGGTGGAAGGTACTACTAAGTGATCATACAAGTGCTACTAAGGGAAAATTTGTAGCTGGAATACTTTGCAATGGGTTAAAAACAGTGCATCTACAGTGTGTGATGTGCAAACAAGCCCAAACCAACTCAAACATGGGGTTTAAATACCACAAAAAATAGAAGATTCTAGTAACACAGAAATCTAGCCAATCCTGCTAGCCAGTTTTCTTTACCAATCAGCTTGTGCCAGACAAGGTCAAGGCAGCTTACTAGCAGGGAAGATAGGCCCCTACCAACACAAGATCGCTGCCAGAAATACAGAAGGCAAACACAAGATGGCTGCCAGAAACACAGAAGGTAAAAGCAAACAGCACTGGATCCAGACTATGCTACTCAATTTAAGGATTAAGAATGCTGTAAAACTCATAAAAAAGCACTGTTTAACCACTTATAGACAAAAACAGAACTCACAGTATGAAAAATACAGTTAATCGGTAATGAAATGCAGTAAAATGCAGTTAAACAGTAATGAATTGAAGTAAATAGCAATGAAATACAGTTAAACAGTAACAAAATGCAGTTAATCATCAAATTGCTTTAAAACAGTGCAAATGTGATAAATTAGCTCACAATCACAACAGTAAAAACAGCATAAATAAAGCAGCAATTCCGTAGAATACTATCATCAATTTAATCAGGCTACAGACAAGCAGTAACAAATGAGGCAAACTAAATGCAGTTGAACACCTAAGCACAAGTAAAATGAGATAGGAAGAGGCAGAATTTTTTTTTTAGTGGAAAGTGAGGAGACAGAAGATAATTCAAGGTTAAGAAGCTAAGGGGGTGAGCCTTCACAACTAATCTCACTGTACTCAGTAGAATGAGCTGATACAATGGGACTGGGAGGAGTGTCCAATATCAAACTTATAGTAGAAGCGGGCAACTCAAAAGCCACCAAACTATAAGACCACTACAACATTTGGGTGGGTGGGTGAGGATACAAGATCACTCAAAAACACAGAGAAAACATTGGCAACAAAAGAACTATTTAAATAAAACAAATAGGATACAAGATCAGAACAAAGCTAGGGATCCAATTCACTAAGCCTCTGTGCTAGTGTTTTTCAAGTGCAGTGACAAGTAAAATTAACAGAACAAGCAGAGAAACAAAAAGGAGACAAAGATCAAAACAGAGGTAAGGATTCCATTCACTAAGCCTAAAAACAGTTGCACAGTTTAAACAGATATGCGGCAAATATTGTTTTAATCAAAATGCAGAAAGTTGAAAATAAGCACTTATCTTTTGTAGTCCCACAGCAGGTTTTTGGAAAACAGCAGAGCAATCATTGTTTTATGGTATCACCTGACATGTTCAGTGATGCTGAGTGTTCTAATATCATTCTTTTATAACACTAGCAGATATGCTGAATTGTTAAAACATCATTGTTTTATGACTTTATCAGACATGTTCAGTGATGCTCAGTGTTTTAACTTCAATTTTTTAAGTCCCTGTCAAATGTGTTCCGTGATGCAGAGTGTTCTAATGTAATTATTTTATAACGTCACCTGACATGTTCAGTGATGTTGGGTGTTTTGACCTCATGGCATTGCCTAAAAAAGGCACTATGGAGGAGGCAAGAACCTTTGCCAGAAGCCTGAAGCCCAAGAGAGACAGATGCAGGCCATCTCAGGCAAAACATTGTGGTCTGTCGATCAAGTCTTCCGAGACTGTCAGGTACTGGATCCCCTTGGAATGATACCAGAAACTAAGCCAATTATTAAAGTCAATAGTTTTCTGTTTAGACTGAGGCATCATTCTGAGTGATAGTAGAATGCTGCTTAAGGCTAGGACCATACCGGCCTGGGACATATATTCAGTGAGCGCAATCATGTCTGTCTTCATATAGTCCAGGGAGGTACGTCTCAAGTCATTCATGCCAACATGGACTATGACAGAGTCATAACAGTACCTGCTGTTGAGAGACTTGAGTGCATAAGTGATATGGTGGATTCTGGCACCTGACAAACAACTAACCGTGAGTTTCTCCTTATCAGGCCTGGTGAGGGGCACATCTGTGTGTCTCACAATGGAGTCTCCTATGACTAATATGTTGAGTTTATGTTTAGACCTTAATGGCTGTGAGACACAGGTGTTTGGACTATATGTGGTGTGGTGAGCAGTGGAGTTCGTGTGTGTTTTGCCTCGGGTCTCTTTTGTTTGGCTATGTTTTTGCTGAGGACCTCCACATAGGTGGGTGTGTGTTATGTAGGTGTGGGTGGTGTTTGAGGTGTAGTGTTTGTGTTGACAACCTTCTCAGTGCCAGATATACTGGCTAGTGAGGGAGAGAGCATAGACTTTAGGTTCTTAGTGTAATTGCATCTCTCACAAATTGTGTTCCTAGGTGGTAGTAGTAGAGGGTTGTCCATGTACTTGAGAATGTGAATCGTCAATGAGCGCAGTTTCATGTTTAGACTCTAGCGTTTAGCAGCATGACCTTTAATTTGCATTTTGATGAAATATTCATGTTGGTAGTTTTGACCTCATGGCATTGCCTAAAAAAGGCACTATGGAGGAGGCAAGAACCTTTGCCAGAAGCCTGAAGCCCAAGAGAGACAGATGCAGGCCATCTCAGGCAAAACATTGTGGTCTGTCGATCAAGTCTTCCGAGACTGTCAGGTACTGGATCCCCTTGGAATGATACCAGAAACTAAGCCAATTATTAAAGTCAATAGTTTTCTGTTTAGACTGAGGCATCATTCTGAGTGATAGTAGAATGCTGCTTAAGGCTAGGACCATACCGGCCTGGGACATATATTCAGTGGCGCAATCATGTCTGTCTTCATATAGTCCAGGGAGGTACGTCTCAAGTCATTCATGCCAACATGGACTATGACAGAGTCATAACAGTACCTGTTGTTGAGAGACTTGAGTGCATAAGTGATATGGTGGATTCTGGCACCTGACAAACAACTAACCGTGAGTTTCTCCTTATCAGGCCTGGTGAGGGGCACATCTGTGTGTCTCACAATGGAGTCTCCTATGACTAATATGTTGAGTTTATGTTTAGACCTTAATGGCTGTGAGACACAGGTGTTTGGACTATATGTGGTGTGGTGAGCAGTGGAGTTCGTGTGTGTTTTTGCCTCGGCGGTCTCTTTTGTTTGGCTATGTTTTTGCTGAGGACCTCCACATAGGTGGGTGTGTGTTATGTAGGTGTGGGTGGTGTTTGAGGTGTAGTGTTTGTGTTGACAACCTTCTCAGTGCCAGATATACTGGCTAGTGAGGGAGAGAGCATAGACTTTAGGTTCTTAGTGTAATTGCATCTCTCACAAATTGTGTTCCTAGGTGGTAGTAGTAGAGGGTTGTCCATGTACTTGAGAATGCGAATGCGTCAATGAGCGCAGTTTCATGTTTAGACTCCTAGCGTTTAGCAGCATGACCTTTAATTTGCATTTTGATGAAATATTCATGTTGGTAGTTTTGACCTCATGGCATTGCCTAAAAAAGGCACTATGGAGGAGGCAAGAACCTTTGCCAGAAGCCTGAAGCCCAAGAGAGACAGATGCAGGCCATCTCAGGCAAAACATTGTGGTCTGTCGATCAAGTCTTCCGAGACTGTCAGGTACTGGATCCCCTTGGAATGATACCAGAAACTAAGCCAATTATTAAAGTCAATAGTTTTCTGTTTAGACTGAGGCATCATTCTGAGTGATAGTAGAATGCTGCTTAAGGCTAGGACCATACCGGCCTGGGACATATATTCAGTGAGCGCAATCATGTCTGTCTTCATATAGTCCAGGGAGGTACGTCTCAAGTCATTCATGCCAACATGGACTATGACAGAGTCATAACAGTACCTGTTGTTGAGAGACTTGAGTGCATAAGTGATATGGTGGATTCTGGCACCTGACAAACAACTAACCGTGAGTTTCTCCTTATCAGGCCTGGTGAGGGGCACATCTGTGTGTCTCACAATGGAGTCTCCTATGACTAATATGTTGAGTTTATGTTTAGACCTTAATGGCTGTGAGACACAGGTGTTTGGACTATATGTGGTGTGGTGAGCAGTGGAGTTCGTGTGTGTTTTTGTCTTGGCGGTCTCTTTTGTTTGGCTATGTTTTTGCTGAGGACCTCCACATAGGTGGGTGTGTGTTATGTAGGTGTGGGTGGAGTTTGAGGTGTAGTGTTTGTGTTGACAACCTTCTCAGTGCCAGATATACTGGCTAGTGAGGGAGAAAGCATAGACTTTAGGTTCTTAGTGTAATTGCATCTCTCACAAATTGTGTTCCTAGGTGGTAGTAGTAGAGGGTTGTCCATGTACTTGAGGCAGTTGCTACACTGTCTCAGGATGCCCATATCAGCCAGACTGGCAGGAGAAACCATGGGAAATTGTCCATCCATATTTGTCAGAATCTGAGGGAGACAGGACAGAGAGATCTAAGGGGGTAAAGGGTGGAACGTACTACTAAGTGATCACACAAGTGCTACTAAGGGACAATTTGTAGCTGGAATGCTTTGCAATGGGTTAAAAATAGAGCATCTACAGTATGTGATGTGCAGACAAGCACAAATCTGCTTAAACATGGGGTTTAAATACCACAAAAAATAGAAGATTCTAATAACACAGAAATCTAGCCAATCCTGCTAGCCCCTGTTTTCTTTACCAATCAGCTTGTGCCAGACAAGGTCAAGGCGGCTGTACTACTCTTACTAGCAGGGAAGATAGGCCCCTACCAGCACAAGATGGCTGCCAGAAATACAGAAGGCAAACACAAGATGGCTGCCAGAAACACAGACGGTAAAAACAAACAGCACTGGATGCAGCAAACCTGTATCCAGACTATGCTACTCAATTTAAGAGTTAAGAATGCTGTGAAACTCATAAAAAAGCACTGATTAACCACTTATAGACAAAAACAGAACTCACAGTATGAAAAAATACAGTTAATACGTTCATAGGTTCATAAGTAGGTACTATACTATTGGCCCAAGGGCCTACGTAAGCCTAGCCAACAAGGTTCCCTGGCTTACACCACCCAAGAAAGTTATTTTCCTGTGCCACTGTCGAGCAGAGACACAGAAGTGATCCCCTGGGTGTATTTCCTATTTCCCATCCACTCATCAAGATTTTTCTTGAAGAGTGCTAATGAAGAACTTTGCTTGACATAGATGGGTAGCCTGTTCCAGAGTATGGGAAGTCTCTGGGACAGGAATCTATCCCTCCAGCATGTCTTGTTTATTGTGGTGACAAGGTTTAGGTCCCTAGAGCGTGTAGCTTGGAGGGATTGGGATTTCTTTAGGTGTAGCATGTCCAACAGCTCTGGGTTTGACATAGCTTTATATGTTAGGCAGAGATCACCTTGGAGTAGGCGATATGCTACGGAGTAAAGCTGGAGTTTTTTGAGGCAGTCAGTGTAGGGCATTTGTTTGAGGCCAGTAATCCTCTTTGTGAGGTACTTCTGTGGCCTTTCCAGCTGCTGCAGATGTCTTGTGAAGTACATTCCAAAAGGGGCATTGTACTCTATAATGGGTCTAATGAGTGTCAAGTAGAGGGGAACAATGACCTCTTTTTTCCTGGATGAAAACCCTTTTATGATGAGGTGTGCCACATAAAAGGACTTCCTGACTACTGTGGCGATGTGACTATCAAAGGAGAGACTACTGTCCACCTGAGTCCCAATGTCTCTTATCACGCATTCAGTGTTAAGTAGATTGCTGCCTATGAGGTAATTCATGGGTACAGAGTTTTTACCAAAGGGGATGACACTGCACTTTTTGGCATTGAGCTTGAGGCCATGGCTCTGACAACAGGCATCTGTCTCAGCAAGGCCCTTCTGTAGGATGTCCACATCATTTGGGGACTTGACTCTAGTTTGCAGTCATCTGCAAACTTCGTTAGCCAGAGGCCTTCTGTGTTAGCTTGTACTTCAGAGAAGTAGATACCAAACAGGAGAGGTCCCAGGACGGAACCCTGTGGTACTCCACTTGTCACTGCTTTGAGGTCAGATTTGGTAATGAAATGCAGTAAAATGCAGTTAAATAGTAATAAATTGCAGTAAATAGCAATGAAATACAGTTAAACAGTAACAAAATGCAATTAATCATCAAATTGCTTTAAAACAGTGCAAATGTGATAAATTAGCTCACAATCACAACACTAAAAACAGCATAAATAAAGCAGCAATTCCATAGAATGCTGTCATCGGTTTAATCAGGCTACAGACAAGCAGCAACAAATGAGGCAAACTAAATGCAGTTGAACACCTAAGCACAAGCAAAATGAGGTAGGAAGAGGCAGAATTTTTTTTTTAGTAGAAAGTGAGGAGACAGAAGATAATTCAAGGTTAAGAAGCTAAGGGGGTGGGCCTTCACAACTGATCTCACTGTACTCAGTAGAATGAGCTGATACAATGGGACTGGGAGGAGTGTCCAATATCAAACTTATAGTAGAAGTGGGCAACTCAGAAGGCACCAAACTTTAAGACCACTACAACATTTGGGTGGGTGGGTGAGTGAGGATACAAGATCACTCAAAAACACAAAGAAAACATTGGCAACAAAATAATTATTTAAATAAAACAAATAGGATGCAAGATCAGAACAAAGATAGGGATCCAATTCACTAAGCCCCTGTGCTAGTGCTTTTCAAGTGCAGTGACAAGTAAAGTTAACAGAACAAGGAGAGAAACAAGAAGGTGACAAAGATCAGAACAGAGGTAAGGATTCAATTCACTAAGCCTAAAATACAGTTGCACAGTTTAAACAGATATGCAGCAAATATTGTTTTAATCAAAATGCAGAAAGTTGAAAATAAGCACTTATCATTTGTAGTTTCACAGCAGGTTTTTGGAAAACAGCAGAGCAATCATTGTTTTATGGTATCACCTGACATGTTCAGTGATGCTGAGTGTTCTAATATCATTCTTTTATAACACTAGCAGATATGCTGAATTGTTATCAGACATGTTCAGTGATGCTCAGTGTTTTAACTTCAATTTTTTAAGTCCCTATCAAATGTGTTCCATGATGCATAGTGTTCTAATGTCATTATTTTATAACGTCACCTGACATGTTCAGTGATGTTGGGTGTTTTAACTTCACTGTATTATGCCATTACCAGACAGGTACCATGATGCTGAATGTTCAAACATCATTGTTTTATGACATTTTCAGACATGTTGCTGAATGTTCAAACATCATTGTTTTATGACATTTTCAGACATGTTCAGTGATACTGACTGTTCTAACTTCATTGTTTTATCACATTATCATACATGCTCAGTGATGCTGGGTGATCTAACTTTCTTGTTTTATGATATTTCAGACATGTTAATTTGTACTGAGTGCTCTAATGGAATTGTTTTATGACATTATCAGACATGTTCAGTAATATTTGGCGTTCTTATTTCATTCTTGCATGACATTGCCAAGCTGGTTCAGTGATTCTTACTTTTATAACTTCATTGTTTTATGACATTAGGATATGCATTCATTGATGATCACTGTTTTATCTTCTTTCTTGCATCACATTACCTGACATATTCAGTTGTGCTGAGTGTTCAAATATCATGATTTTATGACATCACCTGACATATTCTTATATGTTGAATATTCTACCTTCTTTATTTTATGACATTCCCAAACATGTTCAGTGATGCTGAGTGTCCTTACTTCATTGTTTTATGACATTACCAGACATATTCAGTGAAATTGGATGCTCTAGCTTCACTGTATTATAACATTTCCAGACATGTTTAGTGGTGCAGAGTGTTCTAACTTGATGTTATATGACAGTTCTAGACATTTTCTGTGATATTTGGTTTTCTAATTTCATTGTTTATGTCGTTATCGGACACAATCAGTGATGATGGGTGTTAAAGCTTCACTGTATTATGACATTACCATACATATTCATTGATGGTGAGTGTTATAACTTCACTGTTTTCTGGCATTACAGAACTAGTTCAATGATGCTGAGTGTTCTCATTTCATTCAATTATGACATTACCAGACATGGTTTGTGATGCAGAGGGCTCTAACATGTTTGTTTTATGACAGTTCTCTTTTATATAATACTTGTTTTCTAACTTCATTGCTTTATGACATCACCAGGTACATTCAGCCATGTTGGGTGTTCTCATTTCATGGTATTATTACATTACCAGACATGTTCAGTAATGCTGAGTGTTCTAACTTCACTGTTTTCTGACATTACAGGACCAGTCAGTAATGCTTACTGTTGTAACTTCATTCACTTAACTTTATCAGACATATCTTACGAGCCTCTTATGTAAGGCTATTGAAAGAATCATCCCGGACATGATAAATGAAGACATAGGTAATCTGCAAATGCTGGTTCCCATCAAAGCTCAGCTTTGTTAAAGGAGGGCCATGCCTATTAAATCTGGTGGACTTTTTTGAGAGGGTGACCAAAGCATTTTTAAGACTGTGCACACATCTTACCTCAACTTGGCCATGGCTTTTGATACAATACCCCACTCAGGCATTCTAGACAATGTCACTAATTTAGGTATAAAACCTTTTATCCCCCACTGGATAGCCAGCTGTCTCACTGATAGGATCCAGTAGGTCATAATAGGTGATGCCACCTCCACCAAGTAGCCCAGGGCTCAGCACTGAACCCAGTCCTTTATGGCATCTATTTTTCTGAAATGAAATCAAATGATGAAAGTCTATGGCTGACTAAGTTTGCCGATGATTGCACGCTGGGGGTTACCATAGTCTCCCTGCAGACACTAGCATTCCTCAAGAAGGTCTATCTCTGACTAACAAATGGTGCCAGAACCATGGTCTCAGACTCAATGCTAAGAAATGTATAATTGTACCCTTTGGGATGTCAACCATCCCTGCTAATTGCCATGTTGATAATACACCCCTAAGAATCAACCCAGTGATCAGAGATCTGGGTATACATGGAGACAGTAGCCTTACCTTTGACCACCATGTGACCACAGTGGTGAGGAAATCCTTTTATGTTGTGCAACTTATAAGTAAGGGCATGGCATCTAGGTTTAAAGAGGTCATTATCAAACTGCACTCTACCTTTATCAGTCCAATCATAGAGTAAATTCTCCCTTTGTTAGGTACTTGACCAGGCATTTGCAACAACTAGAGCAACCTCAAAAGTTCTTTACAAAAACAATACAAGGCATAACACACCTACCTTATGCAGGGCACCTTAAAGCCCTTTCCCTCTATTCAGTCTCCTATAGATTGCTGAGAGGTGATCTATGTCTGGCTAACAAGGCATCCACAAACCCCACACTTATGAATCTCCTACATATTCGTAAGTCAAAGAGTACCAGAAATATAAGGTCTAGGGACTGAATTTTATCTGTGACTTGAACAAACATTGCAGTAATGCTGAATATTCTCACTTGATTGTTTTATGACATCACAAGAACTGTTCAGTGATACATAGTTTTCTAACTTGTTTTATGATGTTACCCGATATGTTCAGTGATGCTAAGTGTTTTAACTTTATTGTTTCTTATATTAGCAGACATGTTGTTTTATGAAATTACTAAACATGTTCAATGATTTTGTTTGTTCTAACATAGGTTCATATGTGTTTACTAAGCTAATGACCACAAGGGCCTTTTTAAGCCTAGCTGTGCATCCCAAATCTCTGACAAATTCTGATATCCTTAATAGGTGTAAGTAGGGGCCTGGGAAATTAACCATTTACAAGTTACCTGTGTCCATTAGAGACTTAACTGCCAAACCAGGGATGAATTTTCTGTTCCCCATCCAAATTGTCCAGATTGCACTTGAATTGGGTTAGGGAGGAACTCTGCTTCACATGGATGGGGAGCCTTTTTCAGAGACAGAGCATGAAGATAGAACCCCAGCATCACTGAACATTGCCTGGTAATGTCATAATACAATGAATATAGAACAGCAAGCAATATGTCTGAAAATGTCATAAAACAATGAAGTTAGAACTCTCAATATCACTGAAACATGCTCACAAATGTCATAAAACAATGAAATTAGAACACACATCATTGAATATGTCTAGTAATGTCATAAAACAGTGAAGATAAAGCATCCAATATTACTGAACATGTTTGGTAATGTCAAAATACAGTGAAGTTAGAAAATAGAAGTTAATTTGCCTTGGAAAAATTATTCAGGGTTTTAGGTTTTGATGGGGGTTCTACAATTATATGTATTTCAAAGGAGAGTTTTTATGATCTGATCTTACTGATGAGGACATTACGCTTTGGGGTGCATTGCTCCCCCACATTTGTGAGTAGTATGTCAAGGATATTTGAGCCCCTAGTGGGAGTGCAGACCAGCTTTTCCAGTGCATTTGTATTGCCAATGCCCAGGAATTTCTGCATGTTCATGGTCATGTATGTTTCCTATTTTATGGAAGAAAAATTAAAATTGCCCATGAGTAGTGTGTTGGGCAGAATGGTAAGTGATCCTAGTAACTTCAGGTAAGAGGAGTGGTTTTCATGGTTCATAGTTGGGGATCTGTAGCTAGTGATGATATGGTGGGGGATTTTGTGTATGATCAGTTGAACATGGAGTAGCTCAAGCAAGTCATCTTTCTTGACCAATCATGAGGTGTAATTGTTTTTTATGCAAATGGAAGCACCTCCTTCTTTCATTGTTTTCCCTTTCAGAGGCTGGTTTGAATGTGTGATAGACACTGTAGCTTTGCACTGCTGGAGTACTTTCCATAGTCTAGAACCATGTCTCTGTAACTGCACAAATGTCAGTATTCTCCAGTACAAAGAAAACTTCTAGGGAGTGCAGTTTCTTGTTAAGGCTCCTAGCATTGAGCAGCAGTGCCTTCAGTTTGGCATTAGAAGAATGTGTTATGTTGGTAGGTCTGCTATTTTGGCACTGCCTAAAAAAAGGCACTTTGGGGGTGGCGAATGCCATGGCCAGTATTCAAAAGCCTAGGAACAACAACTGCAGACCATCTCTGGCAAAGCAGAGTGGTCTGTTAATCATGTCGTCCCAGGTGGACAAATACTGGATCCTCTTGGAATAATACCAGCAGCTAAGCCAATTATTGAAGTCAATCATTTTATGTTTGTATCATGGTATCATTCCTGGTGAGGGCAGAATGCTGCTCAATGTGAGGTTCATACCCTCCTCTGACATGTTTTCAGAGAGGTCCATCATGTCTCTCTTCATATAGTCCAGGGAGGAATGTCTCAGGTCATTCACACCAACATGGAATATGACTAAGTCATACTAGTCTTTGTGGTTGAGTGACCTGAGTGCGTGCAAGATCTGGTGAATATTGGTCCCTGGCAGTCAACTGTCTGTAATCCTCTATTTATACAGCCTGGTGAGGGGGGTGTCCATGTGTCTCACGGTGGAGTCTCCGATGAACAAAATGTTTGAATGTGTTTTTCACCTTAGGGGCTTGCTTGTAGAGAAATTGTAATGTGTATTTTTATGCATAATGGTTGGTTTTATTTACATGTGGTTTCTGACAGCGGCATACAGCCTGAGGCCTCTGTGGTTTTGTTATGTTACTTGTGAGTATCTCTGGATATGTGGGTTTATATTCTGAGACATTTTAGTGAGATAAATGATGTGCATGTGCTGACAACCTGTTTGTCTTTTGGTTTGTCAGTATGTAAGAGTCATCTCTCTAGTTTCATAATGTAACAACATCTCTCACATATGGTATTTGTTCCAGGATTAAGTGGTTGTCAGTTACATGAGACAATTGCTACATTGCCTCAGGATACCCATGTCCACCAGGACAGCCACAGAGATACCAGTGCCTATCCATGGTTTCATTTTTTTTTTTTTACTGTGGGTTTAACCAGGGAAAAGCTTGGAAAGATTTAACTGGAATGGGATGATAGCACACAGACAAAGAATGAGTGCTATATTCAGTATGACCTTCAGCTGTCCAACAAGGCAATGCTGCTCTGCGTGCAACTCAGATGCTCTTAGAGCATCGGGGAACTGGGTAAGGTTGAAGCATTTGCATATATAGAGGGCACTGTTTACTGCCACTAAGCAGAAAGCAATGTAGCACAAACACTGGGCTTATATAGAATAAAAAAACAAGTTTTACAACACAAGGATTACAAACCAATCAGGAAAACACACAGTCAACTTACAGCCAGAGCCCCCAACTCAGATAGGTTTGCTATAGCACACTTCTGCCACAAGAGAGCATTTAGAAAAATAACCTTTTAATGTAAAAAATGCTGGTTTTAGAGCCAGTAAAACTGGCAGACACAATGTAATTAAGTACTACAGCAGCAATGGAAACAGCTCAGCTTTGCAACTCTACTAAACTGCAAGAAACGTAATAAATAATACATGATTCTTATGAAATACAGTAAAAATAATCAGCAGTAAAAAATGGTACAAAATGCTACCTTTTTTTTCCTTTTAGCTGCGGATGGCTTTAAATGCAGCAGATTCACTGTAACTCTCAGGTGAAGTTGCCGAACCAAAAGTAGCACTGAGGATTTGAGCACAGACACACGCAAAGACTGAGCTTATAAAGAATCAGAAAAAGCAACGCCTAAAGACCAAGCAGGAAAACACACAGACTTTCAGCTAGCAGCCCCCAACTCATAAGTTTGCTGCAGCACACTTCTACCATAAGAGTGCAGTCAGAAAATCCTCTTAATGTAAAAATGCTGGTTTTAGAGCTCAAGTGCAGGGAAACCACACAATCTAAATACTACAGTCCAGAAAAACTAGCAGACACAATGTAGTTATGTAATACAGCAGCAGTGGAAACAGTTCAGCTTTGAAATTCTACTAAAGTGCAAGAAATGTAATAGATAATATAGAATTCTTATGAAATACAGTAAAAAGAATCAGCAGAAGTGCAAAATGATGCTTATTTTGTTCTTTTAGTAAGGGGTGGCTTTAGATGCAGCAGATTCTCTGCAGCTCTCAGGTGAAGTATCCAAACCAAGAGCAGCTCTGAGGAATTGAGCCAAATACCTGACCAATGTTTTTGTCTGTCTTTTTTAGATAAGCCAATTGGGTTGGATGTTAGTATAATGGTTAAGGTGTTTACTTTACAAATACAAGGTACATGTTTTGATTCTCAGTTTTGCAAGAGAAAAACTGAGAATCAAAACATGTACCTTGTATTTGTAAAGTAAACACCTTAACCATTATACTAACACCCAACCCAATTGTTATGGAGATGCTAGTGATTGAACCCAGGACATCATAAATGCAAAGCATGCACTATGCTACTGAGCCACATTCCCTATGTCTCAAACCCACAATCCCTGGGTTAAGAGGCCAGTGCCTTATCCATTAGGCAAGTGGATTCTGGCAATGAAGTAAATAGCTATAGAGATGCTAGGGACTGAACTCATGACTGAAGCATGCACCACTGAGCTATTGTCCCTTACTTCCCCCACCATTGAACATGTCTGGTAATGTCATAAAACGATGAAGTTAGAACACACAAAATCACTGAATATGTCAAGTAATATCATAAAACAGCCATGTTAGAACACCAAGCATTACTGAAAATGTCAGGAAATGTCATAAAACAACTAAACATGTGTGGTAATGTCATTATAGACTGAAGTTAGAAGACCCAGCATGGCTTAACATGCCTGATAATATAATAACACAATGAAGATGGAACAGCAAGTGTAACTAAACTTGTTCAGCAAAGTCATAATACAATGAAATTAGAACAGTCAGCATTGCTGAACATGTGTGGTAATGTTATAAAACCATGAAGTCAGAAGACTGAGCATCACTGAACATTTTGTAATGTCATAATACAATGAAATTAGAACATTCAGTGTCATTGAAAATGTCTGGTAATATTATTTTGCAATGAAGTTAGAACACTCATCATCAAAAAACATGTCTGGTAATGTCATAAAACAATGAAGTTACATCACTCAATATCACTGAACATGTCTGTTAATATAATAAAACAATGAATTTACAACATCAAGCATCACTGAACATGTCAAATAATGTCTTAAAACAATGTCATTTTAGACTGAAGTTAGAAGACCCAGCATTACTGAACAAGTCTGGTAATATCATAATACAATGAAAATAGAACAGCAATCATAACTAAATATGACCGGTAATGTCACAAAACAACGAACTTAAAACATTCAGTATCACTGAACTTGTGTAGTAGTTTCATAATACAATGAAGTTAGTGCACCCAGCATCACCGAACATGTCTATTAATACCATAAAGCAATAAAGTTAGAACAACAAGCATTAATGAAAATGTCTTGAAATTTCATAAACAGTAACATTAGAACAGTCAACATTACTGAAAATGTCTGGTAATGTAACAATACTACTATGTTATAATACTAAGCATTACTAAACATGTCTGGTAATGTAACAATACTACTGTGTTATAATACTAAGCATTACTAAACATGTCTGGTAATGTAACAATACTACTGTGTTATAATACTAAGCATTACTGAACATGTCTGGTAATGTAACAATACTGCTGTGTTATAATACTAAGCATTACTAAACATGTCTGGTAATGTAACAATACTACTGTGTTATAATACTAAGCATTACTAAACATGTCTGGTAATGTAACAATACTACTGTGTTATAATACTAAGCATTACTGAACATGTCTGGTAATGTAACAATACTACTGTGTTATAATACTAAGCATTACTAAACATGTCTGGTAATGTCATAATCCAATGATGTTAATACACCAAGCATTACTTAACATGTCTGCTAAGGTCATAAACCAATGAAGATAGAACTGACAGCATTACTGAACATGTCCTGTAATATCATAAAACAATGCCGTTAGACCACTCAGTATCACAGAACATGTCTGGTAAATTTCATAAAACAATGAACTTAGAACACTAAGCATCACTAAACAAATCTTCTAATTTCATAACACAATGAAGAAGGAACACGCAGCATCACTGAACATTGTCTGGTAATGTCATAATACAATGAAGTTAATACACCCAGCATCCCTTAACATGTCTGGTAATGTAATAATATAATGAAGTTAGAGCACTCAGCATCACTGTAAACACCTAGAAATCATAATGCGATGAAATTAGTATAACAAGCCACACTGAAAATGTCTGCTAAGGCCATAAAACAATGAATATAGCACTAATAGTATTACTGAACGTGTCTGGTAATGTCATACTACAATGAAATTAGAACACTCACCATCAGCAAACATGTCTGGCAATGTCATAATACAATTAAGTTAGAACTCCAAACATCACTGTTCATGAATGATAATATAATACAATCAAGAAAGAGCACCAAGCATGACTGAAAATGTCTCAAAATGTAATAAAAGATTGAAGTTAAAACACTCAGCATCACTAAACAGGTCACATAATATCATAATAAAATGAAGTTAGAACGTTCAGCATCATTAAACATGACTGCAGTGTCATAAAACTATGAAGGAAGAACTCTCTGTATGATAGAGCATGTCTGGTAATGTCATAAAACAATGAAGATAGAACACCCAGCATTTATTTATTTATTTATTTATTTTTTTTTTCAGTTTGATAAGCGGGGAAGTCCACTGGGCCACCAGGAGCCCATTTTCAGGGGAGGCCCAGGGAGAAAAGCTCCAGAAACAATTACAATATGAAACAAAGCTACAGATCAATCAGTTGTTTTTAGAGAAAAATACATCATGCAATACAGTAAATTCACAGAGTATGCAATACAGTAGACTCACAGAGAAATGGATATTACTATTTAATAAAAGAATGTTGGTTAACATAATTCTGATATAGATAAAATGAGAAATACATGTGAATATATATTTAAAATATATATTTTTTGAGAGAGGACTGGGTTCAGTGGACATGTCTAGTATTGTCATATAACAGTGAAGTTAGAACACTCAGCAACTCTGTACATGTCTGATAATGTTATAAAACAATGAATTTAGAACACTCAGCATCACTGAACATGTCTGGTAATGCCATAATGGAATGAGCATGTCTGGTAATGTAATAGTACAATGAAACAAGAACATCCAGCATCAGTAAGCATGTCTGGTAACATCATAAATCAGTCAAGTAAGAACGCTCAGTATCACTACACACATCTGGAAATGTCATAAAACAATGAAGTTAGAACACTCAGCATCACTAAACATGTCTGCTGATGTCATAAAACCATGAAGGCAGAACACCCAGCATCACAGAACATTTCTTGTAATGTCATAAAACAATGAAGACAGAACACCCAGCATTGCTGAACATGTCTGGTATTGTCATAGTACAAAGAAGTGAGAACCCCCCAACAGCACTGTCATAAAACAAGCAAGTGAAAACACTCAATAAACACATCAGGTAAAGTCATAAAACAGTAAAGTTATAACTCCCAGCATCATAAATTATCTCTGGTAATGTCATAAAACAATGAGGTTAAAACACACAGCATCACGGAACATGTCTGATAATGTTGTAAAACAATGAGATTAGAACACTCACCATCAATAAACATGTATGGTAATGTTATAATATAATGAACTTAGAACACCCTAGAACACCCTAAATCCCTGAATATATCCAGTAATGTCATAAAACAATGACTTTGAACACTCAACATCACTACAGTAGTCCAGTAATGTCATAATACAGTGAAACTAGAACACGCAGCATCAGTAAACATGTATGGCAATGTCATAAATCAGTCAAATTAGAACATCAAGCATCACTCAACATGTCTGGTAGTATCATAATACTGTGAAGTTAAAACACTCAGCATCACTCAACATGTCTGGCAATGTCATAATACAATCAAGTTAGAACTCCAAGCATCACTGTTCATGTATGATAATGTTATGATGCAATGAATTAAGAACAGTCACTGAAAATGTATAAAGGTTTGAAGTTAGAACACTCAACAGCACTGAAAATCTCTGGAAATGTCATAAAACAATTAAGTTATAACATTCAGCATCACTAAACATGTCTGCAATGTCATAAAACTGTGAAGTAGAAAATCCAGTATAACACATTTCTAGTAATGTCAAAAAACAAGGACGTTAGAACACTAAACAAGTAATAAATAGCCAGGGAATTGTTATGGCTAGGCTTGTAGCCTAGTACCAACCTATGAACCTATGAACCTAAGTCTGGTAAAGACATAAAACAGTGATGTTATGCATGATAATGTTATGATGCAATGAATTAAGAACAGTCACTGAAAATGTATAAAAGTTTGAAGTTAGAACACTTAACAGCACTGAATATCTCTGGAAATGTCATAAAACAATTAAGTTATAACATTCAGCATCACTAAACATGTCTGCAATGTCATAAAAGTGTGAAGCCAGTGTGCCAAACAGTCACAGCCCTTAAGACTAAACAACACACCTGATACACTTGTAATAGGTGACTATCGTCAGGCACACTGACGTCCCGCTCACCAGGCTGAACAAGGAGAGGGTCACAGTGAGCAGCCTGTCGGGCGCTAGGATCCGCCACATAACACAAGCACTCAGGTCACTCCAAGGCAAGTACAAATATGACTCAGTCATTGTCCATGCTGGTGTAAATGACCTGAGACGTACCTCCCTGGACTACATGAAAAGAGACATAAAGGAGCTCTCTGAGCATGTAGCCCAGGCCGATATGACCCTGACCTTGAGTAGCATCTTACCCTCACCAAGAATGATGCCACAATATGAAGACAAGATGATCAATTTCAACAATTGGCTTAAGTACTGGTGTCATTCAAAGGGGATCCAATGCCTGTCAGCTTGGGATGATATGCTCGACAAGCCACGATGCTTCGCTAGGGACGGCTTGCACCTGTCACCCCTGGGCTTTCGGATATTGGCAAAGGCTCTTGCTACCCCCATAGTGCCTTTTTAGGCAAGGCTCAAAAGACAAACTCACCTCCATAGGTATCACAAGGGATAAGAAACTAAGAGTAATGCTACTCAACGCCAGAAGTCTAAACCTCAAGATGCACACACTCAAAACTCTCCTTAGCATGGAGAACATCGATATCTGTGCAGTAACAGAAACCTGGTTCAGGGCTCCCGAGAGCACCCCATCACTACCAGGTTATACCTCATACCATGCTTTTCGGCCCCAAAACTTAGACCGAACCACAAAAGGAGGGGGAGTATCGATATTCATCAAAGATACCCACACCTCAAGGTTGGTGGCAAAGCACGAAGCATCAGAGACTATCCATGTGCAACTAACAGTGGGTAAAACTGCCTTCCAGTTTATAGCCTGCTACAGACCACCCTCCCAAACCCAGGAACCCCACTTGGCCTTCCTGAGAACACTGGAAAATATGAAGGTCTCTCCAAACACCGTTATATTGGGCGACTTCAACTACCCAAACATAGACTGGGAGCATTACTCTAGCTCCAACACCCTAGCCCAAAGGTTCCTAGAATTTATAAACTCAAATGCTATGGAACAACTTGTTACCACTCCCACAAGAGGGGAAAACATACTGGACCGGATCATCATCAACATGGGGACTCTATGCTCCAGACCAGAAGTGTATCCCTCACTGGTAAGATCAGACCATAAACTAATCTCACTGGATATTCACATCCCGACCCCACCCCCTGCCCAGAAAACCACAGTGAAAAACTTCTCTAAAGCAAATTTCACACTCGTCAAAACTGAGGTGGAATCCTTCAAAGCCCCCGGGCCTGTGGAAAATACGGCCCAGACCGCAGAATCCTTTATAAACGCATTCTATGAATACCTTCAGGAATGCATGGATCATGCGATCCCAAATAAAACCAAGACCCAATCCTCCAAAGGCAGACATCCCGTCTGGTGGACCCCAGCCATAAACAAACTATACAATAGAAGGAGGAAGCTACTAAATGATAGAGCAAAATCCCAAAAAGGGAAGGCATCACTGATCAGTATTAGCAAAAAACTACGGGCACACATAAAATTGTCTAAGGCCAGCTTCGAGAGAAAAATTGCACAGGACACTAAGGATAATCACAAGGCTTTCTTTAGTTATGTTGGGAACCTGGGTGGTAATTCCCAGATATGCTCAGAATTAGTCCAAAATGACAAAAATACACCGAACCCACAGACATTGCCAACATCCTAGCTGACAGGTTCAGCGCAAACTTCTATCCACCTCCCACCAAAAGGGCAAATATCTATCCCAGCAGAGTGCTTCCCCCCTGACATCACAGATGCTCAGGTAAGAGCCGCCTCTCCAAAGCAAAAACACAGCATCAATGGGACCAGATGGTGTCCCGGGCTGCGTCCTACATGAACTCCAAGAAGAGCTAAACCCAAACATAAAACTACTGTTCAATCTCAGCCTTACTACAGGATATGTGCCCAAAGAGTGGCGTACAGCAACAGTGGTCCCTCTCCATAAAGGTGGTGCTTCAACGGATCCTGGAAACTATCACCCCATAAGCCTGACTAGCTTGGTCTGCAAAGCTATGGAAAGGATCATCATGGACCTCATAAATAAAGATATTGGGGACCTACAAACACTGGATCCTACCCAGTTTGGCTTTGTTAAGGGCAGATCCTGCCTCTTAAACCTGGTTGATTTCTTTGAAACAGTCACCAAGTCTATTGACGAGGGGAAAGTGGTCCACACAGCCTACCTGGACCTCGCAAAAGCCTTCGATACAATACCCCACTCGGGCATTATAGATAAGCTCACCAGCTTAAATATAAACCCCTATGTCACTAGATGGATTGCAAACTGGCTCAAGGACAAAACCCACATGGTTAGAATTGCTGGAGCCATGTCAGACTCCAAACCAGTTACAAGTGGTGTCCCACAAGGCTCAGTCCTGGGACCTCTCTTGTTCAGTATATATTTCTCGGAGGTACAGGCCAACACGGAAGGACTGTGGCTGACCAAGTTCGCAGATGACTGCAAATTGGGTGCCATAATCCACTCTCCAGCTGACACAAGCATCCTCCAAAAGGGCCTCATAGAAACAGACAACTGGTGCCAGAGCCATGGCCTCAAGCTAAATGCCAAAAGTGTATAGTCATCCCTTTGGCAAAACAAAGTGCCACAAATTACCACATAGGTGGTAATCCATTAAGTACAGAAGAAGTAATTAGGGACCTGGGGACCCAAGTTGATAGCAATCTCTCATTTGACAACCACGTGGCCAAAGTGGTTAGAAAAACATTTTATATAGCCCACCTAATCATGAAGGGATTCACATCTAGATCAGGGGAGGTCATCATGCCTCTTTACTCATCCCTCATCAGGCCCATAATTGAGTACAATGCCCCTTTTGGGATGTACCTTACTAGACACCTGCAGCAACTGGAAAGATCCCAAAAGTACCTCACCAAGAGGATCAAAGGGCTCAAACAGATGCCATATGCTGCCCGGTTAAAGAAACTCCAGCTCTACTCAGTGGCATGCCTCCTGTTCAGAGGCGATCTGTGCCTGACGTATAAAGCCATGTCCAACCTGGAATTAATGGACATGCTGCACCTCAGAAAATCCAAATCCCATCGAGCTACACGCTCGAGAGACTTGAACCTCAGCACTGAAATAAATAGGACATGCTGGAGGGACAGATTCATAACCCAGAGGCTCCCTTCACTCTGGAATAAAATCCCAGTCCAGGTTAGGCAGAGTCCCTCACTGACTCTCTTCAAGAGGAATCTTGATGAGTGGATGGGAGATCGTAGGTTTACCCCGGGTATCACTTCTGTGTCACTGTTAGACAGAGGCACAGTATACTAACCTCGAAAAAGGGCATAGCAAAATAAATTTAAAATGGGTGTTGAAAGCCAAACACATTCTGGCTAGGCTTATAAATGCCCTAGGGCAGATAGCCTAGTATGAACCTATGAACCTATGAACCTAAGTAGAAAATCCAGTATAACACATTTCTTGTAATGTCAAAAAACAAGGATGTTAGAACACTAAACAAGTAATAAATAGCCAGGGAATTGTTATGGCTAGGCTTGTAGCCTAGTACCAACCTATGAACCTATGAACCTAAGTCTGGTAAAGACATAAAACAGTGATGTTAGAACACTCAGTATCAAGGAACAAGTCTGGTATTTCATAATATAAAGAAGTTAGAACAATCAACATCACTAAACATGTCCAGCAATTTCATAAACAATGATGTGGGAACACTCAGCATCACTGAACATGTCTGGTAAGGTCATAATGCAAAGAAGTTAAAACACTCAATATCTCTGAATATGTCTGGAAATATAAATAATACAATGAAGTTAGAATACCCAGCATTACTGAACGTGTCTGGTAATGTCATAAAACAGTCATGTTAGAATAAAAAAGCACTACTGAAATTTTCTAGAAATGTCATAAAATAATGAAGTCACAATACCCAGTATCACTGAACATAATATAGTAAAGCTAGAGGGGCCAGCATCAGTGAACATTGTTCAGTAATGTCATATTACAATGCAGTTAGAACTCTCAATATCTCTGAACATGTCTGGTAATGTCATAAAACAATGAAGTGGGAATACACAGCATCAATGAATATGTCAGGTAATGTTATAAACCAATGAAGTTTGAACATCCAGCTTCACACTATGTCTAGTAATGCCATAAAACAATGAAGTCAGTGCACTCAGTATTACCGAACACATCTGGTAATGGAATAATACAGACATATTAGAATGCCCAGCATCACTGAACAAGTCTGGTGATGTCATAAAACAATGAAGTTCGAACATCAAGCATCACTGAAAATGTAGTAATAAAAAAAAATAGAATGAAGATAGAAAACTCAGCATCTCTGAGAAAGTCTGGTAATGTCATAAAACAAGGAAGTTCGAACAACAAGCATCACTGAACATGTCTGGTGATGTCATAATACAGTGAACCAGCAAAAAAGATGCAAAAAGTGCTAACAGTCACCAGAAAAACAAAAAGTAAAGCACTTCAAGGTGAATAGTAACCACGGCTTCAAAAGTGGCTAAGTAGTTTATTTTAATGCACCAACACTGCATTTTTGTTCTGTACAACCAGAATTTCTTCAGAAAATACAATTAAACAATCAAATGTTCCTTATATACTGATAAAACTTCATCGATTAATTAATAAATTGTCAAATGAAAAAACTTCATTTGACCAAACCAGGACCAAATCCATTGACGGACTTTTTCCAGAAATTGTTTGGGGGTGGGGCAGTATCCTGATGAACATTCTGATTGCCATCTGTGTAGGAATAATCCTACTTGTGGTATGTGTGTGCTGCTGCATCCCCAATTCACGTTAGGTTCAAGCAAGGCACCCTTTATTACTTGCAGCAAGGAAACAAAGCATGTAGGCACAAGGTTTGTCTGAATTACTGGTGATTAGTATGTTATTCTTATAAAGTTCTCTTTCTGTCACACAGAAAATGTTACTATTCTATTGCTGACATAGTCTGTATGTTCTACAGAAAATGTTACTAGACTTATTGCTGACTAGGTTAGATTATTTGCTAGCTTGAAAAACATTTTGAGAAAAACAACCTGGCCTTGGGCTTATTTTAGCCCATTTTAACTTTTCAGTTCTTCAATTGTACTGTTCTAATACATGTGTTACATTTTGTCTAGATTCACGGTACATTTCTAGCATTGGTACAAGTAATGTTGACTATGGTTTATACTTTCAAGCATCTATTGTTTTCTTTATCAAAGCTTCTAGCAGCTGCATACTTTCTCATAGCATAAGCAGAAATGGATATCTCTTTGTTAAGTTTCATGACATTAGCAGAAATGAAATGTCTCTTGTTATTTTCATGACATTAGCAGAAATGAAATGTTTCTTGTTAAGTTTCTAATAGCTGTGCAGATTCATGCAGTGTGAACAGAATAAATGTATTAACCCTTTTAAACCTCAAATGCACTAAGCATACATATTACTATTATATATTTTTCTAACAGTCCCCCCCTTTAATACTTTTATTCTACTGTCAAGATAAGCATAAACAGTTTTTTTCTTCCCCTAACCTCTTCCTACTCAGGATTTGCCATTAAGAGAGTAATTCAGTTTAAACTTATGAAAGCATTTTCAGTTTTTCAGCAATTCTTCAAGTTCAGCACCTTGGTATAAGGTTTCTGAAACTGAAATATCTATAAAGTCTTTAATCAGTCTTTTTATGCAGGGGATGCAGCAGCACACACATACCACAAGTAGGATTATTCCTACACAGATGGCAATCAGAATGTTCATCAGGATACTGCCCCACCCCCAAACAATTTCTGGAAAAAGTCCGTCAATGGATTTGGTCCTGGTTTGGTCATGGCTGACACCTGCTAAATTACCTCAAGATGGTTGTCTATCTCATGTTTGTGATCAGGAATATATGAACAGCACTGCTCCTGGATTAAAGCACACTCTTTGCCACTAGGGTGAAGTCAAGAGCCATGTGATTTTGAAGCACCACTGTTCTCATGGCAGTCAGTTCATCAGTCACCAATTCTAGGGCAGAAAAGGTTGCATTGCTCATTATTTCGAGAAGTTTAGACAATTTTCTCAGTTCCCAGATTGATTCTGTTGCTCCATATGCTGGCAGTACACCTGCCCATGAGATAACAGTATCACTCAAGTCCATATGTGGCAGTCCATTTTTCCCTAGGCCCACAGCATGATGGTTTTTCCAGCGCGCATTGATTTGCCCCACTGGATTGACAGGCTTCTTGATTTCTCGAACATTCTGAATTTTCCCTTAAGGTAAAACTGCTGTGTGTCGTATGGCCGAAACCAGGTACCCCAAAAAACAACTGCCGGACCAATTCTCAGGTAACCATTTATATGCTTTCCTACCACATACAAAGTAACAATCTTCTACTTTGGTAGTAACTTTACTATGACCTGGCTCTGCATGAAACATTTTTTTATTGATTATAATCAGTTGCTTATAAAGATCAGCATTATGTTTTACTTCTTCAGTTGTCCTATGCATCAGTTCAAAAAATGTATCATAGCTTGTGTTGCAATAGGATCTGGTATTATCAGGTTTAATGTAGCATCTATAGGGAACAGTCACATTGCAATTGCTCCAACCCACCTGAATTGTATCATTCTTGTAAAAATACACAGTTCCCTTCTGTCGAACAGACAAGTGCAATGCTACTTTATCTTGTGATGTGACATCTGATGTATCATAAATTAAGTTTTCCCAGGTCTTGTTGGCTCCTAGGGGAACTGAAGTTAACAGTAACCCCCCATATGCTGTTGGCAAAGTTGTGCAAATCCAGCAATTCGAAACATTGAAGGTCTCAGCATACACATATTTGATTGCCTGGTAAGTGTTAAAGTTCGGGTGCCACTCTGCGTGCCACTCTGCATGCTTGTTTAGTTCAATTTGTGTGGCTGGGAAAAGGAATGGCCACAACAAAAAGATTATTGTCACTAGTACAGTCAACAGGATGATTATGCAATACTTTTGAGGAAACGGTTGTTCTGCATTTCTGTTTTCTCCGACTCTTCCAAGTAGGTGTATTTGGATCTTACTTAATTCCGTCATCTTGGACACGTGCACTTACTCTCTGCCCTAATAGGACCTTCAGCAATGATGGTTTCTTCACTGGGGTTGAGACGGATCAGTACTATTGATCTGACCCCCCTTTGTAGCCAGACTTTGTGCTGAGGGCCTCGATTGAGAGGTAAGATTTTTGTCCAACTCAAAGTTCTTAACCAGCTTGCAGTGCATCAGGTGTATCCACGAAGCTTGTTCTGCTATTTTGACTGCAGTGGGTGTTGAAAGAAGCACCTGGTAGGGACCTTCCCACCTTGGTGATGACCAATTCTTCCTCTTGATGTTTTTGATCCACACCCAATCTCCGGGCGTCACTGCCACTTCTGATGTCTCGGTTTGTTTTCTATCTGAAACAGAATTTGATTGCAACAGATGTTTAGAACTCAGCAACTTTTTCATATATTCAGCTAGTGTGAAATCAGCTTCCTGGTCTGATGACATGAGAAGTTTCCACTGGGGTGTATAATAAGCCCTTCCAAATAATTTTTCAAAAGGAGTCAATCCTTTTGCTGTAGGGACAGTTCTCATGCTCAACAGTGCCAGGGGCAAGCAGTATAACCATTTTTTTTCCTGTCTCAGCTATTAATTTTCTCAGTTTGTTTTTTAGTATACCATTATGCATTTCAACTAGCCCTGCAGATTGTGGATGGTATGCACAATGATTTTTTAAAGAAATACCAAAATGCTTACCCAACTGCTGTATAGTTTGATTTACAAAGTGTGTACCATTGTCACTGTAGATCCTTTCCGGAATACCAAACCTAGGAATGATTTCCTTGACAAGTACCTTGCCACCATAGCTGCATCTGGATTTTTAGTTGGAAAGGCTTCCATCCATCTGGAAAACATATCTACAATGACAAGACAATACTTCTTATTTTCACATTTGTTCAATTCTATGAAATCTATACAGATAGTGTGAAACGGATATGGTGGTGTAGGGGAAACTCCCTTGCTTGGGCTTTATCGCCCCCTGTGCATGATGTTTGTTACAAATCTGACACATCAAACAAAATTTTTTAGAGTAGTTTGTAAATCCATACGTTGTGAACCCCTGGTTCACCAGCTGTACCATCCCCCCTGTTGAGACATGGCACTGCCCATGGCTCAACAAAGCTGCATATCGAAAAAAATTAGAGGGTAGTATCGGTTTTCCTTCTCTAGAGATGTACAGCCCCTTTTCGAGGATTGCTCCTCGTTTTATCCATCGTTGCTTTTCAGCTTGTGTAGTGAGTGCCTGCATTGTTTTTAACATATCTAAATCTAAAATCTTATAGAGTTGTAATTCCTCATTTAAAAGAAATACTTCTGTGGCTGTTTATTTTGCAGCTGTATCAGCTCTCGTATTACCTTTTGAAATCCTATCTTGTTGCTTGGTGTGAGCTGTGCATTTATAAATGGCTACTTTCTGAGGTAACTGAATAGATTCTAAAAGATCTAAAATAAATTGTGCATGATTTATAGGTTTATCAGTAGATGTTATCATTCCCCGGTTTTCCACTGTTGCGCAAAAACATGTACAGTAGAAAAAGTGCACTGGCTATCAGTAAAAATGTTTACACATTTACCCTTTGCTAAGGTACATGCCCGTGTCAGGGCAATCAATTCTGCTGCCTGTGCAGATAAGTTGTGTGGTAAAGGTTTTGCTTCTATAATCCCAGTATCAGAAACTACTGCATATCCTACTAGGTTCTGTCCTGCAGGACCCCTTTTGCACGAACCATCCACGTAGTATGTCACCTCAGCATCATCCAAGGGGGCATCCATGAGATCTTTTCTAGGTAGTGTCTTTTGCTCAATTACCTGCAGGCAGCGGTGTGGTGTGCCATCTGCAGGGGTCGGGAGCAGAGTAGAAGGGTTTAAAGTCGTGCATCGCTCAATTGTCATATGAGGTTGGCTCAACAATATAGTCATACAGGAAAGATGCCTAGCAGGGGAAAGATATGCCACCTTTTCTTGTAGTAAAATAATCGTGACTGCATGAGGTACTCTCAAAGTGAGAGGGTGGAACAAAACTACTGAGGCTGAAGCCTGTACTGCCATTGCAGTTGCAACTACTGCTTGTACACAGTGGGGTAAGGATCGTGCCACTGGGTCTAGTTGTGATGAATAGTAAGCAATGGGGCGTTGCTTATCCCCATGCTGTTGTGTTAGTACTGATGTCATGTAACCCTGCTTGCAATCTACAGCTTGGAAAAAACGTTTATGGTAGTTTGGCAATCCCAGAACTAATGAGGATGCTATTAACTGCTTTAATTTGCAGAAAGCAGATTCTGCCTCTGGTGTCCATTGTAACAAATCCTGCGCTACCATAGGCTTCTTATATATAAGGTCAGTCAGAGGTGCAGATTCCAAGGCATAGTTTGGAATCCAGCTCCGGCAAAAATTGGTTGTACCCAGGAAGGACATCATTTCTTTCTTGGTAGTGGGTTTTGGTGCTTGCAAAATGCAATTTTTCTGTCCTCATCTAATGTTCTACCTTTCTTGGATATTACATATCCCAGGTATTTGACTTGTTTTTTCCAAAGCTGCAGTTTACTTTTATTTACCTTATGTCCTTCAGCGGCTAAAAGTCGTAGAAGTGCTATGGTATCTTCTCTACATTCCTGCTGGGTGGGGGCTGCCAGCAAGATGTCATCAACATAAAGTAAAATCTGACTGCCTCTTGGTGGGGTGAATCCCGCCAAGTTGCTTGTCATTTCTTGTGAGAATATTGTTGGACTTTCACAATATCCCTGTGGTAGTCGCGTATATGTATACCTTTTCCCCTGAAATGTTAATGCAAACCAATACTGGCTGTCAGGGTGTATTGGTATCGAGAAGAACGTGTTGCTGATGTCTACCACAGAAAAATACTTCTGTTGAGGTTTCAGATCATTCATCAGGGTGTGTGTGTCTGGCACCATAGGTGCTCTTGGTATTACTGCATCATTTACAGCTTGTAAATCTTGGACCATACACCATTCTCCATTGGCCTTTTTAACTGGAAATAAGGGTGTGTTACATGGTGAATCAGGATATTCTACTAGTATCCCTCCTTTAAGTAAGGCTGCTATAATAGGCTTTATCCCTGCCTCTGCATCTTTTCTTAAGGGATACTGTCTTTTTTGTGGTCTGAATGCTGACTTTGGCGTGATAGTTACTGGTCCCGCTGTACGAATGAGTCCTACATCTGATTTTCCTGTTGACCAGAGGGTCTCTGGTATATTTCATAAGGCATTTTCTTCCTCCTCTAACAGGAGTGTCAATCAGCTGTCCTCGCTAGACTGCAAGTGCACAGCTGGGTTGGTCTGAGTTATCCAATTCAACTTCTGTATTTGTATTCCCTGTTCTGACAGTTCTAGTTATGTCTGTTTCTCCCATCTCGTGACTTTTTCTCCTAGGTCTGCCCATTCTATATTTCTGTTTTTTGTTAAGCTAACATGTGGTAATCGATTAGATTTATAAAGTGCAAAGAACTCCTGGGGCAATTAACAGCTGGCTACACTGTTCCCTTCTGTGTCCCAGTACAGGTTACGCAATACCAATCTGTTTGCATGATTTTTAAATAATTCTTGCTCATATTCTTTATCATGTCTTGGTGTGATACAGTAATACAGGGTACAGTGCAACAGGTGTTGCTTATCAATGTCAAGGGAGGGGAACTTGCTGATGGCTACATTCATTAACTCTTTAGTCACAGTCCCTGGACCAGTTGTAACCAAGTCCTGGCTGTACCAATAAAACATTTCACCCTCCGATTGCACTGTAAAGGAATCAATTTGTCGCTGTGCTTCCATACCCTGCATGGTTGGGACTACTGCTATACCAAATAGCTGCATGAGGTCTCTGCCCAAGAGGTTTACTGGACATTTTGCAGAAACAACAATTTTGCTTTCCTGTGTCAATCCTGAAACTGGATCAGTTATTGCAGTGTTACGGGAGAGAGGCTCCCGATACAGCTGTCCATTAGCTGCTTTGACCAATATGTAATCAGGTGGCTCTGTGTTTTCTGGCAGTTTGGAGGGATGTATCAGGTTCGTGATGCCCCTGAGTCACACAAGAATTTGACTTCCCCTCCCTTCTACCAAGAGTGTAACGTCTGGTTTTGTGTCTGCTAAATAAAGCTCCAAGCTCAATAAAGCTAGGTCCAATATTTCATTTTCTTCATTGTCACTAACTTCCTGCACTTCCTCTACTCCCTCTATCACATTTTCATTTGTCCTTTCTTCGCTAGCCTTTCTAGTGATTCCTGACTACCATATAGTCAGTCCTCACCCTCCTTATCTTCCGTTGTTGCCTTCTTGTTTTTCTTGCAATCCCTTGCCAAATGTCCCTTTTTACCGCATTTAAAACATTCTCCCCTTTTCTTTCGCCATTCAAAGTCCTCTGATCGCTGATCGTTTGTTTCCCTGTGCATTTTTCTTGCCCTTTTTCCCGGACTGTACTACATAAACTTCTGGTCCATCTTCTACAGAGAATACTTGAGCTTTCTTTTTCTTTTTGCTATTAAAATGCCTTTCGGCATGCCTAGCATATTCAAGTAATGATTGTAACCTGCTTGTTCGATGGTCTACCATATGTTTTGTAATAAAACTGCTTATAGGTGCAATACCACCTTTTAAAAATGCATTCTTTAATTGCTGTTCATATGGGGAATCTTGTGTTTGATCTTCAGGAACCTGCATTCCACAGTGGTTATTAAAACACTCTAATAATCTGGCATAGTACCGATCAATTGTTTCATCTTCTTGTTGGATGCATTGATTAATGCAAGTCCAGTCTGTCCTAGGTTTCCATTTTTCAGAGATGCGGTCTGTAAGACCTTTTACTCTGGTGTCTAATTCTGCACTGCTATGTGGGAGGGGTCTTTGTGCAGCATCACGGGGATTCCTGTTCCCACTAATCATGTACCAATCTGGCCCTACAATCTGTTTAACTACCTTTTCTATTTCTTCTCTGTTTAGGTTATAACTCAGCCTCATTCCTTGGAAATCTTCTGAGAATTTTCTAAAATTAACCTTTGGATGGGGAATTTCCTCAGTGGCTTTCCGGATGTCTTCCGGAGTCCAAGGTCTATACACTAAAATAGTTGGGTCCTGATTGTCTTGACCTGCCTGAGGATTGGGTACTTCTATAAGCGGGCATATTTCTTCTTCTTCACTTATAGATCGTGAATTCTTAACCATTTGCCATAACTCAATGCCTTCATCTGAGTTACCTGCCTTTGTTTGGGACCTGGTCCTGATGGGATCTCTAATTTTAGTCAGTTTTAGTTTCATAATATCTCTATCTTCAGTGACTACAGGATATCGTGGGGGTGGATTAACCTGTTCACTTGCTTCATATTCTGGTAAGGGAGGCAGAGGTGCTGATGCTATTACTAAGTTAATGTCCTCCTTATCTAAAAACATTGCTTTTGAATTTTTGTTCTTTTGTTCCCTACGGTTTACTTCCTCAAGCCACCTGTGTGCCTGAGGAATTCCTAATCGACATTGCTTTTTTACCCGACCTTTGGAATCAGTTTTGAGCTGTTTGATAAGTTTGATAAGTGAGGATTTTTCTAATTTTCCATTGAATTCGTATTTATTAACCCATTTTGAATAATATCTAATATTGTCGGTGCGCTGCGACTGCATATATTTTGCGTCTTCTGTTAAAGGTGGATTTTGGGGTCTTTTTGTGCAATTATTACCCATTTTGTTCTACCCTTTGATCGTTACGTAACTTCTCTTAATTTTTTAACGTGGTACCATGGATTTTGTTATAGTCTCTTCAGAATGATTGCCTACTTATTCTGTTTCTCCTGATTTATGACAAGACAGTAATCTTTTTTGTCTCTGACTTGTGAGAAAAATACAGTCTGACAAAAACAATACACATCTAGTCCCTGATCTAAAACAGAAAACAGAAAAAAAGTAGATTCACCTTACCTGAGCCCACGTGATTGATCACCAATTTGCGGAGACCCGTCCTTCAGTCACAGATCAGAAAGTGGCTGGCCTCTTTTGAATGACAATTCAGTCGGAGGACTTTCCATATAAGAAGAACCGATTTGGTTTCTTCCCCGTACGGTTTCAACCACCTGGCCATCTGATCCAAGGTGAAGAGAGGGTTCCAGTCCGAAGGACCAATCTATCAAAGGAAAAAACTTCAAAGACCAATTCACGTTAGGTTCAAGCAAGGCACCCTTTATTACTTGCAGGAAGGAGACAAAGCATGTAGGCACAAGGTTTGTCTGAATTACTGGTGATTAGTATGTTATTCTTATACAGTTCTCTTCCTGTCACACAGAAAATGTTACTATTCTATTGCTGACGTAGTCTGTATGTTCTACAGAAAATGTTACTAGACTTATCGCTGACTAGGTTAGATTATTTGCTAGCTTGCAAAACATTTTGAGAAAAACAACCTGGCCTTGGGCTTATTTTAGCCCATTTTAACTTTTCAGTTCTTCAATTGTACTGTTCTAATACATGTGTTACATTTTGTCTAGATTCAAGGTACATTTCTAGCTTTGGTACAAGTAATGCTGACTATGGTTTATACTTTCAAGCATCTATTGTTTTCTTTATCAAAGCTTCTAGCAGCTGCATACTTTCTCATAGCATAAGAAGAAATTAATATCTATTTGTTAAGTTTCATGACATTAGCAGAAATGAAATGTCTCTTGTTATTTTCATGACATTAGCAGAAATGAAATGCTTCTTGTTAAGTTTCTAATAGCTGTGCAGATTCATGCAGTGTGAACAGAATAAATGTATTAACCCTTTTAAACCTCAAATGCACTAAGCATACATATTACTATTATATATTTTTCAAACATTAATTAACTTTTTAACTGTTTCACCCCTGAATAAAACTATATTAAAATCCATGTTATTTTCAAACGTAATCAAATACATTCTCCCTATTGTTAAAATTATTGAATAAAATAGTATACCAGTTTAGTTCAAACATCTTCTATGTAAATGAATGCAAAATTTAATACAAAAATTAAATGAAGACAAAATGTATTAATTATTTGTATATCTTCCCCCTACTGCATGATTTTGTCCCAGCACCATCTTTTTAGTTAAAACAGCTACCATGGTTCTAAAAAAACATCCTTTTTTTCATTTTTTCATTATATCATACATCCAAATACATAATTTTATTTAGTTTCATATTCAAATGGGCAGAAGAATTATTTACCTTGTCCATTAAAACTAAATGTGAAATGCGCAATGCATGTACATGTAAACTAAAACCAATTTTACAATTTGGCTGAGCTAAGTTTCAGGACAGGAGCCAGGGAGATGTGATCATTAAGGCCTGGAAACCTATTTGCTTCCAGTATCAATTGCCAGAATAGCTCTCTAAATTCTATAGTGGTTTCCCAAGGCCCTCCCCGTGGGTCAATGTCCAATTTCTCAATAACAAAGAAACAAAAAAATGCTTCTTTGATTTCTATACTGTGTTTGTAGAGTGCATTGTTAGCATCCTGCTTCATCATATCATTCAGATGTTCGTAAATGCTTCTTTTAAATTCTTCTTTTATACAGTGAAGTTACAACCCACAGCACTGTTGAACATGTCTGTTAATGAAATAAAATAATAAAGTTTAAACACTGTGCATCATTCAACGTTTCTGGTAATATTATAAAACAGCAAGGTTAAAACACAAAGCATCACTAAACATGTCTGGTAAGGTCATAAAATAGTGAAGTTAGAACAATCAGCATCACTGAACATGTCCAGTGATGTCATAATGCAAAGAGGTTAGAACACTCACCATATCTGAACATGTCTGGTAATGCAATAATACAGTGAAAATCTAGCATCATTGAGCATATCCCTAAGGTCATAAAAAATGAAATTAGAACTTTCAGTATTACAGAATATATCTGGTAATGTTACAAAACAATGATGTTAGAAACCCCATCATCACTGAACATATCTAGACATGCCATGATACAGTGAAGTTAGAACATCCATCATCACTGACCATGTCTGATGATTTCATAAAACAATGAGGTTAAAACACTCACTTTCACTGAACACATGTAGTAATGTCATAATACAATGAATTTAGAACACAAAGCATATCAAACCATGTCCAGTAATAGGTTCATAGGTTCACAGGTTCATACTAGGCTATCTGCCCTGGGGCATTTATAAGCCTAGCCCGAGTGTGTTTGGCTTTTGCCACCCTTTAATTTGAGTTTGCTGTGCCCTTTTTAAGGTTAGTTTACTGTGCCTCTGTCTAGTAATGACACAGAAGTAATCCTCGGGGTAAACCTACGATCTCCCATCCACTCATCAAGATTCCTCTTGCAGAGAGCCACTGAGGTTCTCTGCCTAACATGGACTGGGATTTTATTCCAGAGCAAAGGGAGCCTCTGGGTTATGAATCTGTCCCTCCAGCATGTTCTATTTATTTCTGTGCTGAGGTTCAAGTCCCTCGAGCGCATGGTTCTAAGGGATTTAGATTTTCTGAGGTGGAGCATGTCCATTAATTCCTGGTTGGACATAGCTTTGTATGTCAGGCATAGATCGCCTTGAAGTAGGCAGTATGCAACTGAGTAGAGCTGGAGTTTTTTTAACCGGGCAGCATATGGGATCTGTTTGAGTCCCTTGATCCTCTTTGTGAGGTACTTTTGGGGTCTTTCCAGTTGCTGCAGGTGTCGGGTAAGGTACATCCCAAAAGGGGCATTGTATTCTATGATGGGCCTGATGAGGGATGAATAAAGGGGCACTATTACCTCACTTGATCTGGATGTGAATCCTTTCGTAATAAGGTGGGCCATGTAGAAGGTCTTTCTAACCACTTTGGCAATGTGGTTGTCAAAAGAGAGATTGCTATCAACTTGGGTCCCCAGGTCTCTAATTACTTCTTCCGTACTTAATGGGTTACCACCTATGTGGTAATTTGTGGGCACTTTGTTTTTGCTAAAGGGTATGACTATACACTTTTTGGCATTTAGCTTTAGGCCATGGCTCTGGCACCAGTTATCCGTCTCTGTGAGACCTTTTTGGAGGATGTTCATGTCAACTGGAGAGTCAATTATGGCACCCAGTTTGCAGTCATCTGCGAACTTGGTCAGCCATAGTCCTCCCGTGTTGGCCTGTACCTCAGAGAAGTATATGCCAAACAAGAGAGGTCCCAGGACAGAGCCTTGTGGGACACCACTTGTAACCGGTTTTGAGTCTGACATGGCTCCGGCAACTCTGACTCTGTGGGTTCTATCTTTGAGCCAGTTAGCAACCCATCTTGTGACATAGGGGTTTATATTTAAGCTAGATAACTTATCTATGATGCCCGAGTGGGGTATTGTGTCAAATGCCTTTGCAAGGTCCAGATAGGCTGTGTGGACTACCTTCCCTTCATCTATGGCCTTGGTGACTGGTTCGAAAAAGTCGACCAGGTTCAAGAGGTAGGATCTGCCCTTGACAAAGCCGAATTGGATAGGATCTAGTGTCTGTAGGTCCCCAATGTCTTTGTTTATGAGTTCCATGATGATCCTCTCCATGGCCTTGCAGATAAGGCTAGTCAGGCTTATGGGGCAATAGTTACCAGGGTCCGTTGAGGCACCACCTTTGTGGAGTGGGACCACTGTTCCTGTATGCCATTCTTTGGGTACATATCCTGTAGTGAGGCTGAGATTGTACAGCAGTTTTACGTGAGGGTTTAGTTCTTCTTGGAGTTCATGTAGGACGCAACCTGGGACACCATCTGGTCCCATTGAAGCAGTGTTTTTTGCTTTGGAGAGGGCGGCTTTCACCTGAGCATCTGAGATGTTAGGGAGGCTGCACTCTGCTGGGATAGATATTTGCTCTTTTGGGAGTTTGCACTGAACCTGTCTGCCAGGATGTTGGCAATGTCTGTGGGTTCAGTGTATTTTTTGTCATTTAGAATCAACTCTGAGCATATCTGGGAGTTGCATCCCAGGTTCCTAACATAGCTAAAGAAAGCCTTATGATTGTCTTTAGTGTCATGTGCAATTTTTCTCTCGAAGTTGGCCTTGGAGGATTTTATGAGGGATCTTAATTTTTTTGCTAGTACTGATCAGAGATGCTTTCCCTTTTAGGGATTTTGCTCTATCATGTAGTAGCTTCCTCCTTCTGCTGTACAACTTATTTATGGCTGGGGTCCACCAGACTGGATGCCTGCCTTTGGACGATTGGGTCTTGGTTTTGTTTGGGATAGCATGATCCATGCATTCTTGGAGGTGTCCATAGAATGCGTTTATATAGGATTCTGTGGTTTGGGCCGTAGTTTCCACTGGCCCGGGGGCCTTGAAGGATTCCACCTCGGTTTTGAAAAGTGTGAAGTTCACTTTTGAGATGTTTTTCACTGTGGTTTTCTGGGCTGGGGGTGGGGTCGGGTTTTGGATATCCAGTGAAATTAATTTATGGTCTGATCTTACCAATGAGGGGTATACTTCTGGTGTGGAGCATAGGGTCCCCATGTTGGTGATGATCAGGTCAAGTATGTTTTCCCCTCTTGTGGACATTGTGACTAGTTGCTCCATGGCATTTGAGTTTATAAATTCCAGAAACCTCTGGGCTAGGGTGTTGGGGCTTGAGTAATGCTCCCAGTCTATGTTTGGATAGTTGAAGTCACCCAATATAATGGTGTTTGGGGAGATCTTCATGTTCTCCAATGTTTTCAGGAAGGCCGAGTGGGATTCCTGATTTTGAGATGGAGGTCTGTAGCATGCTATAAACTGAAAGGCAGTTTTGCCCACTGTTAGTTGCATATGGATGGTTTCTGATGCTTCGTGCAATGCCACTAACCTGGAGGTTTGGGTATCCTTGATGAATATGGATACTCCCCCTCCTTTTGTGGTTCGGTCCGAGTTTTGGGGCCGAAAAGCATGATATGAGGTATAACCTGGTAGTGCTGGGGTGCTCTCTGGAGCCTTGAACCAGGTTTCTGTCACTGCGCAGATATCGATCTTCTCCATACTGAGGAGAGCTGCAAGTGCGTGCATTTTGAGGTTTATACTTCTGGCGTTTAGCTAAATTATCCTTAGTTTCTTGTTCTTTGTGTTTTCTATGGAGGTGGGTTTGTCTTTTGAGCCTTGCCTAAAAAAGGCACCATGGGGGTGGCAAGAGCCTTTGCCAGTATCTGAAAGCCCAGGG
The DNA here is from genome assembly GCF_019279795.1 of Protopterus annectens. Taxonomy (NCBI): domain Eukaryota; kingdom Metazoa; phylum Chordata; order Ceratodontiformes; family Protopteridae; genus Protopterus; species Protopterus annectens. Next base: position 517,994,988 of record NC_056733.1, read on the forward strand.
GTGACAGGTGCAAGCCGTCCCTAGCAAAGCATTGTGGTTTGTCGAGCTGACAGGCACTGGATCCCCTTTGAATGACACCAAAATTTTAGCCAATTGTTAAAATTGATCATTTTGTCTTTATACTGTGGCATCATTCTAGGTGAGGGTAAGATGCTGTTCAAGGTCAGGGTCATACCAGCCTGGGCTACATGATCGGAGAGCTCCTCTAAGTCTCTTTTCATGTAGTCGAGGGAGGTACATCTCAGGTCATTCACACCAGCATGTACTATGACAGAGTCATATTTGTACTTGCTTTGGAGTGACCTGAGTGCTTGCATTATGTGGCAGATCCTAGCGCCCGACAGGCAGCTCACTGTGACCTTTTCCTTGTTCAGCCTGGTAAGCGGGACATCAGTGTGTCTGACTATAGAATCACCTATTACAAGTGTATCAGGTGTGTTTTTCAGCCTTATGGGCTGTGACTGTTTGGCACACTGACTTTGTGAGCTATGTGTTGCACATGTTTTGCTTTGGGGTAGCTTTTGCTTGGATGTCTGATTTGGAGGTCTCTGCTGCTTAGGTAGATTTTTATTTAGAGCCTCCGAGTATGTTTTTGTGTGTTTATGTGTTTGGTTTGCTGTTGTGGTAGGACTATGTGAGACTGGATTAGTGTTGTGTGAGGTTACCTTCTCCTCCTGACTGGTTACACCAGTTCTGAGGTGAGAGAGCTCAGCCTCCAGTTTGGCTATATGGTTGCATCTATAGCATATGTTTGAACCTGTTTGGAGGAGGAGAGGGTTGTCCGTGTACATGAGGCAGTTGTAACATTGCCTCAAGATTCCCAGATTCACCAGCTGGACTGGAGAGGAAACCATTAACTGACCTTTGGACATTTACTCACCACAGCGAAATGTTAGCAACTTACTAAAATAAAATTCCTTACTTCCTGGACTTCGCTCGATCAAAACACTTTATTCACAGCCAAACAACACAAGTGCAGTGAACGAAAACAAGTAAAATCCAATCCAAATAATCGAAAAAATGAAGTAATTGTACTTAATAGAGTTAAGCACTTTCACCCAACAAACTGGGCTTCCTCAGAACTGCAAATACCATTTAACTGACACTTTAAATAACATTTTTGGCGCCAACACATTTGATTTTTTTGTGTATGTGTTCTCTTAAAGCAACAGCATAATTAAACTTCATTCATTTTTTCTCCATGTTATAAATTAATACAAATCCATACCTTCCTCTTAAAATACAATAATCTAACATATATAATTATAAAAATGTGTATCCATGAAATAATTATTTTAAAAACCTTATTGCTTAATTAGTTTAATAAATACTAAATCAAATAGATGAATATCTTAGCAGAATGTGTGCTTTAACCACATTGCGCCATTTAAAAGCGCAAATACTATTACTTGATCTCTCTACTACCATGGAGAATAAAATATGAATAATTTAGTTCCTATAAAAACATGCAAATATCATACATCAATATATATTCTGTGTTGATACTAATACTTCGTAACTACTAATAATTATAAATATAATATGCCTAATACCAAATAAAAATACTGTATTAAAAGTGTTATAAATATTATAAATAATCATATACATAATAATCATATAAATAAATATTTTTAAAAATACCTTTCAAAAAATTATTATTAAAACATTATTAAAACTGTCAGGGACATTACCAACATGAATTGCTTTATAATTCCTAGAATATATAAAGACTAATAATATTAAATTAATTATTTTCCAGAATGGGTTTAATAGGAATGTGATCATTTAATCCAGGTGGTATAGTGGCATCTAAATAAATTTGCCACCATACTTCTTTATAACTTAGTACCTTTTTGATATCCCCTCCCCTTGGATTAATTTTAATAATATCTAGGATAGCAAATTTGAATTGATGTGTAATATCATTTTTCTCTATATGTCTATAGAGTGCATTAGTTCTATTCTTATTACGAATGCTATATGTATGATCATAGATTCTCTTTTTAAAATTCCTTTCTGTTTTTCCAATATAGTAACCAGCACATATATTACACCTAGCCAGATATACAATCATTTTAATATTACAGTTACCTCCTTTAAATCTAACCATTGTTTTGTGTCCATTTTCTAACAGTAATATATCCTTTTCCAGTATATAACTGCATTGATTACATGCTCCACATTTCTTAGTATATATTCTGTTTTTTCTCTTATTAGTTTTTATATAGTGCACTTATTGTAAGTTCATTACCAAAGAACAAGTATATGTACATCCAGAAATGAACTATACATTTAAGCCAAGATTTTCTGCTACATGTAATAGTTCAGGTTTAATTTATTTAGCTACCTGTGAACAGTGCCCTGCATTTTATATAGGTTTAACAAAGCGAAAACTTAAAAACAGAGTATATAATCACCTATATGATATAAAGAAGAATAATGACCAGAATGCTTTAGCTAAACATATTCAGTCTTTTCCAGATCACTCTTTTGTGTTCAGGGTACTGCAAATAGTAGAACCTAATGTTAGAGGAGGAGACTATATGAATTTATTAGAGCTGAAGGAGTTGAAATGGATTTTAAGACTGAAGGGGCACCACTTTCCAGGTTTAAATTTATATATTTCAATCAAACCTTATCTTAACATTCGGAGATGATTTGATAGCAGTACATCTGATTTTGGTACTTTGAATGTCATATGTATTTATTGCATACATATTTTAAGTGTGTTTTGTCTTAATTAAAAAATATATACGACCTCCCCCCTCTCCCTCTCCCCCCCTTTTTCCCCTTTTTTTCCCCTTTTTCCCCTTTTTTCCCCTTTTCCCCCTTTTTCTTTGTTCAAAATATTTGATGTTTTAACATTTTTAAGGTGATTATCAGTTTACATATATGTTTATTTCAATGTGCAATATGTTTCTTCATTCAGATATCAGTTTTTATATCTGTTCATATTTATTCATTGCTTATATATGCTCATTTATAATTCTAATTTTAATGTTTGATTAATCTAATTCATGAGTTTTAAATACAATGTTCATGAATTTTCTATATACATTTTATATGAAATATTATATATTAGTTATCTGGTATTAAACACAAGAAACAAGGTTCTTTTTATATACCAAGTTAGTAAAGGTCCTGGATACTCATCTTAAATTAGAGTTTTATTTGTTCACCCAATTAATTAATCAATCAGCTTATTATGCTCAGTTATGATTAATTGTTTAAATGATTTGTGTCAGTGTAGAGAGTATATAAGTTCATTGTTTTAGTAAATGGTTATGGTCTGAGGAAGCGTATCAGAGGATACGCGAAAGCGCTTACCTTAATAAAATCCTTTTATTTTATTAAGTCATGGTGAGTCCGAAGTTTGTTTGGTTTATATTTTATCTATATGTCTATAGAGTGCATTAGTTCTATTCTTATTACGAATGCTATATGTATGATCATAGATTCTCTTTTTAAAATTCCTTTCTGTTTTTCCAATATAGTAACCAGCACATATATTACACCTAGCCAGATATACAATCATTTTAGTATTACAGTTACCTCCTTTAAATCTAACCATTGTTTTGTGTCCATTTTCTAACAGTAATATATCCTTTTCCAGTATATAACTGCATTGATTACATGCTCCACATTTCTTAGTATATATTCTGTTTTTTCTCTTATTAGTTTTTATATTACTATGATATAGTTTAATATAATGTTTTATATTTTGCCCCATTTTATATATAAAATTAGGTTTGTTACCCATGATTTCTACCAAATCACTATCACCCTTAATCAGATACCAATATTTATTCATTAAGTTTATTATCTCATCTGCTGCTAAATTATATTATATAATACAATATCTCTGAAAGGGTACACTTCTATTATTTCTTTCTTCCTGTGAAGCTTAACTCTATTAAGTACAATTACTTAATTTTTTCGATTATTTGGATAGGATTTTACTTGTTTTCGTTCACTTCACTTTTGTTGTTTGGCTGTGAATAAACTGTTTTGTTCGAGCGAAGTCCAGTAAGTGAGGAATTTTATTTTAGTAAGCTGCTAACATTTTGCTGTGACAAGTAAATGGTGAGAGGCACTTATTGGTGAATCCGTTGGTACTTTTGACTATTTGGTTAGTCGTTGGACTGAGCTGAATAGCATTTTTTTCTGTTGTCGTTTATGCTATGGATGACACCGGTGCGGTTACACCAAAGGGACACGAAATTGTGAAGGAAGATGTAGATGTTTTGCATGCGGAGATTAAGCAGCTTAAAGATGACTTGAACAAACGTTTAGATATGGTAAATCAATTGTGCAATATGGACAATACAGCTACACACAGTAAATCACTAGACAGTACTGTTAATGAAAAAAGGTCTGATATAGCAGTAAATACTATTTTGTCTACTACTACTGCTTGTGATCTGGAACCAGAGCGGTCCCGTTGCATTGCTAACAAAGCGGATGCTAAAAGAGAGACATTGTTTGGCAATGGGGTGAGGGATAGTAATGATGATAGTTTTACTATTCCTAATGGCCAAGGTTTTGGTCTAAAAGACACCATTAAGAGACATAATAATGATCTGGATATTTCAGATCCATTGAACAGTAGTAAAATAAATATTACAGATTTTACATTTGATTTTTCTATGTATGATATTGATGACGAAGCTAAAAGAACTGGTACTAAGCCCAAAAGGGTATGTCCACTTAAAACTTATTCAACAGTGACTGGTCAAGATGCAAAGCAGATGAATGATAAAGTTTCGACACATACACAATCTGATGCTCGTATTGAAGTAACAGATACTTTAAATAAGGAAAAATATTTTAATCAATTCCTTACTGTTAATTGTAATATGGATTATAAGAAACCCAATCAGAATGTTATGTCTCCAGATGGGGACATTTTGGGCAGTTTAAAAAGTATGATTTTTCTATTGGGTAAAAAGTTAAAAATTATTAACGGTTTAAAAATGGATAATGCATATTTGGAGAAATGTATAGATATTAAGATAGTGCCGATGGGCCTGAGATTTTTTAAGCAGCCTATGGGCCTAGAATTAACTGACAATGGAATTAATGAATTTAATAAATTTTTTAATGACTGTGGTTTTAAATTTATGCATATGCTTATTAAGTTTAATGATGAAAAATTGAGTAGATTAATACAAGAATGTGAAAAATTAAATACAATGATTACTAATGATCTCTTATTTTCTGAGTGGGAAAAATTGTATATTAAACAGTATCAAAATGCTGATAAATGGATTAATACCATTAGAGATAAGAAATTGAAAAAAAATTTTAGGGATGTTGATCAATATAAAAAGGAAATGGCCTATATTTGGCCTATAAAGTCCGGACAGAATAAATATAAAAACCTGAATATAGATAAGAATCAAGAGGATTTTATTGGTCAGGAAAAACAATTTAATTAAAAAAAGAGAAAATTTTTGGATGGGCAATTCATTTCAGGGACAACCTTACTGGAACAAGGAATACAGTGCAAATCGTCCACCATATATGAGGGAAAACCAGAGACAAACTTGGAGGGACAATTACGTAAATGTGTACAGGTACCGGTAGAAAGGACTGATGTTATTGTACGGAAGGATAATATATATACGTACAAAAATTTTAATATACATAACTTTTCCAGTACAGATATCAATTGTTCACATTTTGATTTATTTACTAGAGGAATGAAATGTATACCTAATCCTAAATTTAAATTAGTGGACTGTATTTGTGAAGTTAAGAAATATATAAGAAAGATGAATTTGGCTATACAATTTAAGAGTACAATTCATTTAAATTCTAGTAATTATAGTAGTAATAACTTTATAGGTGATAAATTGAAAAAAAACAGCACCTATATCCCACCTAGCTATCCGGTAGTGGACACTTATGAAAAAATAGTGACCAGAGAAATTTATCAAAGATGTAAGGAATTTAAACATGTTACAGCTTGTAGTAATTTAACTGAAGAAGAAGAAAAATATTAAGATATTTACAAAGGGATAATAATATTAGGATAATAAAACCAGATAAAGGTGGAGGAGTAGTTCTTTATGATAATAATGAATATATAAAAAGATGTATGATATTTTACATTATTCGGGTAATTATGAAACAAAATCTATAAATGAAATTAATATTGCCTACCAAAGAATTGATTTTTATTTGGATGAATACTTGTTTTCGTTCACTTCACTTGTGTTGTTTGGCTGAGAATAAACTGTTTTGTTTGAGCAAAGTCCAGGAAGTGAGGAATTTTATTTTAGTAAGCTGCTAACATTTCTCTGTAACGAGTAAATGGTGAGAGGCACTTATCGGGGAATCCGTTGCTACTTTTGACCATTTGGTTAGTCGTTGGACTGAGCTGAATGACCTTTGGACACACTAGAGTAGTAAAGGGAACTCCTTTATCACTTAATTAAAAAGGACCAATAGGGGACAAGGTAATTGTGGAGAGTGTATGAGGATGTAGTGCTTTTAGTTTATTAGTGCAAGATTGTAAGACTGGGCGGCCACGGTGGTACAGTGGTTAGCATTGCCGCCTCACAGCAAGAGGTTCTCCGGTTCAATCCTCGGCTGGGGTGCCTTCTGTGCGGAGTCTGCATGTCCTCCCTGTGGTCGCGTGGGTTTCCTCCGGGTGCTCCGGTTTCCTCCCACATCCCAAAGACATGCTGCAGGTGGATTGGATACTCTAAATTGGCCCTAGGTGTGCGTGTGAGTGTGCCTTCTGTGGAAGGTTGGGCGCCGGGCTGGCAACTCGACACCGTAAAACTCCACTGCCAATTACTGTGCGGACAAGGTGATCCGCTGTGGTGACCCCTAACCGGGAAAAGCCGAAAGAAGAAGAAGAAGAAGTGCAAGATTGTAAGACTGCTTGTTTGGGCAAGTGCAGTGTCTTAGACTGAGAATAGGGTGTTTAAACTGAGAGATACAGCAGTTCTAAGGGAAAAAGTGAAGAGCAGACTTTGTGGAGCCGGGAATAGTTTAAACCCATTTAAGCGGCGCTGCCCCATGCTGCGCTATGCTCACAATCATGCAAAGCCATGCAAAAGCAGATTTTTAAGCAGGAAACATCAAAGAGCTAGAAATGGCCCAAAACGGCCAATTACTACAAGATTCTTGTGCTGAGGTCACTCCTTCAGGGACAGATAGGCTACTCAAGGCTCCCCACTCCCACTGGTGAGCAAAGAAACTTCCTTCGACCCAAGTAAGGAAATGGGCAACACAGGAACTATCCAAGAGTCCAGAATACAGCAAAGCCTGTATAGGGGACTATTCTAGTTAAGGAAAGGCGGGAAACAAGGATTTTTTTGTTTTTTTGTTTTTTTCAAGTAAACAGCAAGAAAATTACAGTATATTCAATGCACAGGCTAGCGCACTTGAGTGGGCAGCCTCAACAGTTAATTTCAACAAACAAACTTTTAAATTAAGTACAGGTAATGAAAAAACGCAAAAACAAGCTTTTAACAGTTAAATCAGCAGTGTAAACTCACTTTTTGGCGAGAAAGGAAGGTCACACAGGTAGAAACAGAAAAAATATACTTATATCTTGAAAGCAGTCACTCTTTTTGTTTCTCTGCTGCTAGCACCACTCTGCAGGACCATGAAGAGCTGTTGCTGAGTAGTATAGGCGAAAAAAATGCTGAGAAGTGGATTTTTAAGCAGGGAACTTCAAAGAGTTAGAAATGGCCCAAAACAGCCAATTACTACAAGATTCTTGTGCTGAGGTCACTCCTTCAGGGACAGATAGGCTGCTCAAGGCTCCCCACTCCCACTGGTGAGCAAAGAAACTTCCTTCTATCCAAGTAAGGAAATGGGCAACACAGGAACTATCCAAGAGTCCAGAATACAGCAAAGCCTGTATAGGGGACTATTCTAGTTAAGAAAAGGCGGGAAACAAGGATTTTTTTTTCAAGTAAACAGCAAGAAAATTACAGTATATTCAATGCACAGGCTAGCGCACTTGAGTGGGCAGCCTCAACAGTTAATTTCAACAAACAAACTTTTAAATTAAGTGCAGGTAATGAAAAAATGCAAAAACAAGCTTTTAACAGTTAAATCAGCAGTGTAAACTCGCTTTTCAGTGAGAAAGGAAGGTCGCACAGGTAGAAACAGAAAAAATATACTTATATCTTGAAAGCAGTCACTTTTTTCATTTCTCTGCTGCTAGCACCACTCTGCAGGACCACGAGGAGCTGTTGCTGAATAGTATAGGTGAAAAAAATGCTGAGAAGCGGATTTTTAAGCAGGGAACTTCAAAGAGCTAGAAATGGCCCAAAAATGGCCAATTACTACAAGATTCTTGTGCTGAGGTCACTCCTTCAGGGGCAGATAGACTGCTCAAGGCTCCCCACTCCCACTGGTGAGCAAAGAAACTTCCTTCTATCCAAGTAAGGAAATGGGCAACACAGGAACTATCCAAGAGTCCAGAATACAGCAAAGCCTGTATAGGGGACTATTCTAGTTAAGAAAAGGTGGGAAACAAGGATTTTTTTTCAAGTAAACAGCAAGAAAATTACAGTATATTCAATGCACAGGCTAGCGCACTTGAGTGGGCAGCCTCAACAGTTAATTTCAACAAACAAACTTTTAAATTAAGTGCAGGTAATGAAAAAACGCAAAAACAAGCTTTTAACAGTTAAATCAGCAGTGTAAACTCACTTTTCGGCAAGAAAGGAAGGTTGCACAGGTAGAAACAGAAAAAATATACTTATATCTTGAAAGCCGTCACTCTTTTCATTTCTCTGCTGCTAGCACCACTCTGCAGGACCATGAGGAGCTGTTGCTGAGTAGTATAGGTGAAAAAAACGCTGAGAAGCAGATTTTTAAGCAGGGAACTTCAAAGAGCTAGAAATGGCACAAAACGGCCAATTACTACAAGATTCTTGTGCTGAGGTCACTCCTTCAGGGACAAATAGGCTGCCCAAGGCTCCCCACTCCCACTGGTGAGCAAAGAAACTTCCTTCGACCCAAGTAAGGAAATGGGCAACACAGGAGCTATCCAAGAGTCCAGAATACAGCAAAGCCTGTATAGGGGACTATTCTAGTTAAGGAAAGGTGGGAAACAAGGATTTTTTTTGTTTTTTTGTTTTTTTCAAGTAAACAGCAAGAAAATTACAGTATATTCAATGCACAGGCTAGCGCACTTGAGTGGGCAGCCTCAACAGTTAATTTCAACAAACAAACTTTTAAATTAAGTGCAGGTAATGAAAAAACGCAAAAACAAGCTTTTAACAGTTAAATCAGCAGTGTAAACTCGCTTTTCGGTGAGAAAGGAAGGTCGCACAGGTAGAAACAGAAAAAATATACTTATATCTTGAAAGCAGTCACTCTTTTCGTTTCTCTGCTGCTAGCACCACTCTGCAGGACCACGAGGAGCTGTTGCTGAGTAGTATAGGCATATATCATGTCATAAAACAACAGCTTTTGAACACACAGCATCACTGCACTAGTATGGTAATGTCATAATACAGTCACATTGAACACCCAGCATCGGTGAATTTGTCTGGCAGTTTCTTAACACAATGAAGTTAGAACACCCATCACTTCTGAACATGTCTGGTAATGTCATAAAACAATGAATGTAAAACACAAATCATCAGTAAACATGTCTGGAAATGTCATAATAAACCGAAGTTAGAACACCCAGCATCACTAAACATTATCTGTTAATATCATAAAAAAATTAATCTATAACACTCAGCATCACTGAACATGTTCAGCAATGCCAAGAAACAATGACTTTGGAAGAATTAGAATTACTGAACACATCTGGTAATGCCATAACACATTGAAGTTACAACACTCACCATATCTGAACATATCATAATAAACCAAGCAGCACTGAGCATGTATCTAAGATCATAAAACAATGATGTGATGTTAGAACACTCAGTATTACAGAATATGTCTGGTAATGTCATAAAACAATGTTAAAACACCCATCATCACCGAACATGTCTGATAATCTCATAATAAAGTGAAATTAGAACACCTGGCATCACTTACCATGTGTAATCATGTCATAAAGCAGTGAGGATAAAACACTCACTTTCACTGAACATGTGTGGCTATCTCAAAAGACAATGAAGTTACAATACCCAGCAGTCCTAAGCATGTCCGGTAATGTCATAAAACAGTGACTTTTGAACACTCACCATAGTGAACTAGTATGGTAATGTCATAATACAGTGAAATTTGAAAAGCCAGCATCACTGAACATGTCTGGTAATGTCATAATGCAGTGAAATTAGAACACCCTGCATCACTGAACATGTGTAATCATGTCATAAAGCAGTGAGGATAAAACATTCAGTTTCACTGAACATGTGTGGCAATCTCATATTACAATGATGTTACAATACCCAGCAGTCCTATACATGTGTGGTAATGTCATAAAACAATGACTTTTGAACACTCACCATAGAGAACTAGTATGGTAATGTCATAATGCAGTGAAGTTAGAACACATAGCATCAGACAAGTTGTCTAGTACTGCCATAAAACAATGAGGTTAAAACCCTCAGTGTCACTGAACATAACAGGCAATGCCATAAAACAATGAAGATAGAACATACAGCATCACAGAACATGTCTGTAAATGTCATAATACAGTGAAGTTAGAACACCGAGCATTACTGAACATGTCTGAGAATGTCATAATATAGCATTTCCAACAGCATTTCCAAAAGATAAAACATGATGGTATGGTGTGGAATTTATTCCCTTGAAGGCATTCAGCTGAGGTACCAGGAAGCACCATTACAATTTTGGAAGTGCCACAAATTTTTTCTTAAACTATCATAGGACTCCAGTGTGGATTTTATTTATTGATCATTTTTACCTCAGCTTATTCTCAGCTTTGTGTTTTTTTTATACTGTGGTTTTATTTTCATTGTGTCTATTGTTGGTGAGTTTGAGCTGAAATACCTGACTTTACTATGGCTGGAAATCAGGGTGAGCACAGCAATCTTTCCTTTGTGGAACTTCTGAGGGAAAGAGAGGAAACATTGGCCACTGGAGATCCATGGTCTCCTGGAGAAATGGACAAATGTGAGGGCGATTTGGCTCAATTGGAAAAGCGTCTTACAAAAGAGGTAACTTTATTCTATGATGTTAGACTGTTAGAGAAGTATATCAGCTTGGACATCACCCCTAGAGGGCTTAGAATCAATCGATTATCTGCCTTTGAATTTTTGGAGGAAGAAGCTGACTTGTTAGAAGAGTGGAAAAATGTATCTCTTGCCTGTACCTCAGGGTGGCTCAAAATTCTCATTAAGAGAAATAGAAGACTAGAGGACAAAGTCCAGATTGAGATTTTACAATTGCAAGATGCCCTAGTGGGATCCATATCTGAGGAATTTCTTAATATCAGGCTTAAGGAAATAAAATCCAGAGTCTTGAAAGTTGTGGAGGGGGTCATCAGTCTGAAAAAAAGTAAGCTGGACCGTGACATCAAAGACCACAAAAACAATCTTGTTTTTTCCTGACAACAGAAACTGAGGAGGGGCAGGACCAACAGGAATCAAAGTGAAGGGAAATCTTGTGAATCGCAAGATTCCTCAGTTTCGTCAGTGGAAACAGCCTTCAGCAGGAAGAGTGTGTCCTTCGAGAATTTAAACATGGAGGGAGCCAATGTGCAGGAGCAGCATTCCGATTCGTTACACACCAGAGGCTGGGGACAGAGATGGCAAAGTGTCAACAGCAGCAACGGCAGCGGGAATAAAAGAAAGAAGAATTAATAGCAGCACTGTTGCTTCAGTTGTGGATTCCCACTTGAATAGCATTGAGCATGGACTTAATGGACATGTGAGTAATCAACGAATACTCGATAGTGAGACTGATTTAAAAATTATTAATTTGTCTGATTTAAATTTAAATATGGACATTAAATCTGTTTTTCTAAAGGGTATGAAATTTGTTCCTACCCGGCTTCCCAGTTTAGCAGACCTCTACTTTTGTAGGTAGTTACATCTGAAATTATTTTTTGAAAAACGTGGTATTGGAATACAAAACATTGATGGTGAAGTAAACAGCATTGAAAGTGAAATTGTTCTTGAGAATTCATTGTTGAATGTTTCTATTTATGAAAACGAGTTGTTTGATTTTGATATGAATTTAGAGGAGTTTGATGGTGATTAGGTAGGGGGTGAAGAGGGTGGATTTGTAACAAGGTATGGCAAACTCCATGTTCCAAATGTTCCCCATACAAGCAATTTTGTACCTCCTAAATTGTCGACAGCTAATTGCCAGTTTGAAAGCATTTTGTGTAAACAAATAGAGCTGGAATATATTAAAAGCAGAAATAACTTTGGGAAGTTTAACATGAGTAACAATGAATGGTTAGCTCTACAGAAATTAAGAGAAGTTAACCATGAATATGTTTATACTCATGCAGACAAAGGTGGCAACTGGGTAATTTTTTCTAGAGCACAATATAATAAAATGGCTGAAAATTTACTCAGTGACATGTCTGTATATGTTAAACTATCATTTAATCCTGTTTTAAATTTCAATGGTGCATTGCTGGAACTTTTGGAAAGAGGGGAAAGGTTGGGTTTCTTCTCCCCTACAGATGTTAAGAGACTTCCTGTGAAACATCCCAGGGATGCAGTTTTCTTTGCAATCCCCAAAGTGCATAAATCTCTACAGAATCTCCTGGGAAGACCAATTGTATCAGGGAAAGGCTCATACCTACAAAATTTAGGTTTTTTTTTTTTTGGATTATAAACTTAAGGGCTATTCATCTAAGGTTATGGCTCATATAAAAAATGGGAAAGAACTTTGTGATCTAATAGGAGGAATGCATATGGGGAGTGATTTCTACTGGGGCCAGAGTAGACATGAAAGCTTTGTACACCAGCATTAAACACACTTGGGGGTTAGATGCTGTTGGAAAAATGTTGGGAGAAGACCTACATACCAGCTATTTGTTGCAGCTATTGGATTTTTCATTAACACACAATTGTTTCAAATCTGGCAATCAATATTTTTTGCAGAAGGAGGGGACAGCTATAGGGGCTTCATATGCCCCATCCTATGCCATCATCTTTATGAACCATTTTGAGAACATGTTCATATACAATACTGAGTTGTATGCACAGAAGGTTGTGGTTTACTGTCAAAGGAAAAAACTTCAAAGACCAATTCACATTAGGTTCAAGCAAGGCACCTTTTATTACTTGCAGTAAGGAGACAAAGCATGTAGGCACAAGGTTTGTCTGAATTACTGGTGATTAGTATGTTATTCATATACAGTTCTCTTCCTGTCACACAGAAAATGTTACTATTCTATTGCTGATGTAGTTAGACACAGCTTTCTGTATGTTCTACAGAAAATGTTACCAGACTTATTGCTGACTAGGTTAGATTATTTGCTAGCTTGCAAAACATTTTGAGAAAAACAACCTGGCCTTGGGCTTATTTTAGCCCATTTTAACATTTAAATTCTTCAATTGTACTGTTCTAATACATGTGTTACATTTTTGTCTAATTTCAAGGTACATTTCTAACTTTGGTACAAGTAATGCTGACTATGGTTTATACTTTCAAGCATCTATTGTTTTCTTTATCAAAGGCTTCTAGCAGCTGCATACTTTCTCATAGCATAAGCAGAAATGAATCATGGCATTAGCAGAAATGAAATGTCTCTTGTTATTTTCATGACATTAGCAGAAATGAAATGCTTCTTGTTAAGTTTCTAGTAGCTGTGCAGATTCATGCAGTGTGAACAGAATAAATGTATTAACCCTTTTAAATCTGGAATGCATTAAGCATGCATATTACTATTATATATTTTTTTAACATTTACAAAAGGTTCACTGATGATGTGATTTATGTTTGTAGGGGTAACATGGAAGATTTTCATAATTTTATGGTCAGTTTAAATAGTAACACCTTTGGACTGGAGTTTACCTATAAGATAGATGCTAAAAGCATCCAGTATCTAGATTTGGAATTTTTCAAATCAGGTAAAGAAGAGATATATTTCAGGCCCTATACCAAGGATACGTCTGTCAACAATTTTTTGGTGGCTAGTAGTATCCATCCCCCTCATCTTTTGGCCTCATTACCATATGGGGAATACAAGCCCATTTTCAACAACACTTTTGATAAATCCATGTTGAGGAGTGAAGTCACAAAGGTTAGACACAAATTTTTAAGTAGGGGTTATACTGTGGACAGTTTAAATAGAGCTGAAAATAAGGTAAGGGGTTTGACACAGCGAGCAATATCCATTCCAGGAGGGCAATACACAGTTGGAGAGAGGAGGAGGCTAAGAATAACAGATTATTTTTTGTTTCCAAGTATTCCCCCTTCTTGGACACACTTAAAAGATTAGTGGACAGATTCTGGCCCATAATATGCTGTGATGCCACCTTGGGGGATTTTTTTCCAAAGAGGGTAAAATTTTCTTACAGTAGGTTTTTGAACCTTAAAGAGCTGTTAAATATGGCCAAACCACAGCAAGGTGAGGAGCAGAGGGGCTGTTTTCCCTTTGGAAGATATAAAGTTTGTTGTAGGGTGAAGAATTTAAATCGGACAAAGATTAACACTAGAAAATATGCAGCCATGGATAAGTTTGGTTGTAGATCATGTGGGGTGGTCTATATCATAGGCTGTGGGTGTACACCCATGAAATGGTACAATGGCCAAGAATTGTGTGTTAGAACATTTGGGGGACATCAGAAATGGGAGGTTGGAAATTCCAGTGGCACATCATTTCCATTTGTCCCATGGTGGCTCTGATGCCAGTTTATTTTTTTGTGTTCTGGCCAAGCCTTCTCTTAGACAGGGAGATGATTACCTCAATAAGTTACTACAACTGGAAACTAAATTTATAATTCATTTTGGCACCCGTCACCCTAAGGGTTTGAAACAAGAAGTAAATGTCTATATGGTTTAATGGTTTATACAATCTTTTGGAAATGCTGTGTAATTAATGTTGTGTTTTGTGGGCTAACACTTTGTGAAAGTTTTGTGACTTATTTTTATTGGAGAGAAAGTGTTCTGTTGATTAAACATGATGGTATGGTATGAAATGTATTCCCTTGAATGCATTCAGCCGAGGTAGCAGGAAGCACCATTAAATTTTTGGAAGCAGCATTAAATTTTTCTTAAACTATCGTGGGACTCCAGTGCAGATTTTATTTGTGGATCATTTTTTGCCTCAGGTTATTCTTAGCTTTGTGTTATTTTTATACTGTGTTCTTTTCATTGTATCTATCAATGTCATAATACAGTGAAGGTAGAACTCCCAAAATCACTGTGTATGTCTAGTAATGTTATAAAACAATAAAGTTACAATACCAAGCATCTCTGAAAATGATTAGAAATCTCTTAAAACAATGAAGTTAGAACTCTCATCTTCACTGAACAGAACTGGCAATGTCATAAAACAATGAAGCTAGAACACAATTCATCACTAAACATGTCTGGAAATGTTATAATAAACTAAAGCTATAACACCCAGTATCACTGAACATGTTCAGTAATGTCATAAATCAATGAAGATTGAATACATATCATCACACAACATCTCTAGTAATGTCATATGGCAATTAAGTTAGAAAACTCAGTATCACTGATCATAGCTGGCAATGTCATAAAACAATGAAGTTAGAACACACCATCATTGAGTACATCTGGAAATGTCACAATAACAGTGACGTTAGAACACCTAGCATCATTGAACATGACAAGTAATATCATAAAACAGTCAGGTTAGAACATCAAGCATTACTGAAAATGTCAGGGAATGTCACAAATCAATGATGTTACACCATCCAGCATCACTGAATATGTCTGGTAATATCATAATACAATGAAATTAGAACAGCAAGCATAACTAAACATGACCGGTAATGTCATAAAGCAATGAGTTTAGAACACTCAGCATCACTGAACATGTCATGTAATATCATAATACAATGACTTTAGAACATTCACTATATCTGAACATGTCTGCTAATGTCATACTGCAGTGAAGATAACAAACCAACCATCACTGAGCATGTCTCTAAGGTCATAGAATGAAGAAGGTAGAACTGTCAGTATTATTGAACATGTCTGGTAATGCCATAAATGCAATGATGTTAGAGCACCCATCATCACAAAACATATGTTCAATTGCATAATACAGTGAAGTTAGACCACCCAGAATTAATCAGCATGTCTGGTAATGTTATAAAACAATGAAATTATAATACCAAACATCTCTGAAAATGACTAGAAATATCATAAAACAATGAAGTTATAACACTAAGCATCACTGAACACATCGGGGAATGTAATAATATAATGAAGTTAGAAAATTCAGCTGCTGTTTTGAGGTGCAGCCATACTTCCTCAACTCCTATTTCCTCTTCTTCCTGATTTGCTAGTGCCCTAACTAATTCTTTAAACTGTGGTGCTTTCTCTCCAGTCAACTTACTTGATAGTAGTATTCTAATGAATGAAGTTAATACACCAGGCATCACTGAACATAAGGTCCTAAAATAATGTACTTAGAGCTGTCAATATCAAAGAATATGTCCTTTAATGTCATAAAACATTGATGTTAACACACCTATCATCACTAAACACATCTGGAAATGTCATCATACAGTACAGTTAGAAGACCCAGCATCCCTGTACATGTCCGGTAAAGTCATGCAACAGTGAACATTCATCATCACTTAACTAGTATGGTAATGTCACAATACAATGAAGTTTGATCACACAAATCACTGAACATATCTGGTAATATTGTAGTACAGTCAGACTAGAACACCCAGCATCAGTAAACATGTCTGGTAACTTCATAGATTAATCAAGTTAGAACACCCAACATCACTTAACATGTCAGGTAAAGTCATAATACAAGGAATATTCAGTACCACTGAATATGTCTGATAATGTCATAATAGAGTGAAATTAGAACACGCACCATCACATGTTTGGTAATGTCATAAAATGATGCAGTTAGAACTCCCAGCATCACTGAATATATCTGGTAATGTCATAAAACAATCATGCTTGAATACTCAGTATCCTGAACTAGTCTGGTAATGTCATAAAACACAGAAGTTAGAATACCCAGCATCACTGAACATGTTAGGTAATATCATAATATAGTGAAGTTTGAACACCCAGCATCACTGAATATGCTGGGTAATGTCATAATACAATAAAGTTTCAACACCCAGCACCACTGAACATGTCTGATGATGTCATAAAATAATGAGGTTAAAACACTCAAGTTTCGCTGAATGTGTGTGGTAATGTTATAATACAATGAAGTTAGAACACTCAGCATCACTTAACATGTCTGGTAATGTTGCAATGCAACAGAGATAGAACACGCATCATCACTGAATATGTCTAGTAATGTAAAACAGTGAAGATAGAACATCCAGATTTACTGAACATGTCATAATATACTAAATGATGAACACCCAGCATCACCAAAAATGTCTGTTAGTTTCATAACACCAAGAAGGTAGAATACTCTTCACTGACCATATCTGTAAATGTCATAATACAGTGAAGTGAGAAAACACAGCATCACTGAACATGTTTGAGAATGTCATGATATAAATTAAGTTAAAACACACAGAGTCTCAGAACATGTCTGGTAATGTCATAAAACAATGATGTTAGAACACCCAGCATCACTGAACATGTCTGGGGATGCCATAATATACTGAAGTAAGAACATCCAGAATCACAACATGTCTGGTAATGTCATAAAAATGAGAAGTTAGAACACTCAGCATCATTAAACATATCTGGAGATGTCATAATACAATGAAGTAAGAACATCCAGAATCACACAACATGTCTAGTAAATTCTGTTAATGTCATACAAATGTGAAGTTAGAACACTCAGCATCACTTAATTGTCTGGTAGCATCATAAAAATGAATCTAGAACACCCATTATCACTGAACATGTCTAATAATGTCAAAATACAGTGACGGTAAACACCCAGCATCACTTAACATATCCAGTAATGTAATAACACAGTGAAGTGAGAACACCCATAACTGAACACGTTTGGTAAAATCATAAAACAATGAAGTTAGAGCACCCAGCATCACTGAACATGTCTGATAATGTTATACAACAATGAGTTAAAATACAAAGCATTCCTGAAAATGACTGTAAATGTTATAAAACAATGAAGTTAGAACACTCAGCATAACTATATACATCTGGTAAGGTCATACTTTAATCAAGTTAGAAAACTCAGCATCACTTTATTTGTCTTGTAAAGTCAAAAAATACAATGAAGGTAGAACTTCCAGCATCTCTAAACATATCTAGTAATGTCATAAAATAATGAAGACAGAACACTCAGCATCACAGAAAATGTCTGGTGTTGTCATAAAACAATGAAGATAGAATAGCCAACATCATTGAACATGTCTGGTAAAGTCATAAAACCGTGAAAAAAAGAAAATCCTGCATCACTGGACATGTCTGGTATTGTTGTAATGCAGTCAAGTTAGAACACCCAGCAATACTGAATATGTCTGATAAGGTCATAAAAACTGAAATTAAAACATCAAGCATGAAGGAAAATGTTTAGTAATGTCATAACACAATGAAGTTAGAACACCCATTATCAATATGTTGTTGTTGTTGTGTGTGTCTTTCTTTTTTCTTAGTCACCACAGCCACACAGAACTCGCCATCTAATAATAATATTTTTGGCAGTTTTGTTTTGTTGCTTGAGCCCTGCCAGCCCTAAATGCAAACCTCGCACCAAGGTACGCCTCACACAAGAAGGCGGGAGAATCGAACGGGGCTGAGAATCGAGCGGGATTGCTGTGAGCCTTACTACGCAGCACCAACACCAGATATATCAGAAAATGTCAAAATACATTAAAGTCAGAACTCTCAGCCTCAAGGAAAATGTCTGATAATGTCATAAAATGATGACATGACATTTGAACACTCAGTATCACTGAACATGTTTGGTAATGACATATTACAGTCAAGTGTGAACACCCAGCATCAATAAACATGTCTGATAATGACATAAAACAATGACGATATAACACCCAGCATCACAAAAGATGTCTAGTAATGTCTTAATACAATGACGTTAGAACACTTAGCATCACTAAACATGTCTAATAAGACATAATATAATGAAGTCGGAGCACTCAGCATCATGGAACATGCCTGGTAATGTCAAAATACAATGAATTTAGAAAACTCAGCATCAATGAACATGTCTGGTAATCATCATCACCCCCCTTTTTCCCATTTCCTACATGGGGTGGGTGTCATGTCATGTATCACCATCTCTTACTTTTCAATGTCACTCTCCTACCTTCTTCTACACTCATGTCTGGCTGTCACTGGTCTTCTGTCACACTGTCCATCCTCCTCATTGTTGGATGCCCTATTTTCCTCTTGCCTTCTTCCTGTCTATCCCAAAGCTCCTTCACCAGATTGTATTCTGCTTTTCTGCAAATGTGCCCATACCACTGTAATTTGTTCTCTTTGACCTTTTTTGCAATTGGATCTACTTTGGCTTCTGCTCTTATGTCATTTCTTTGTCTGTCTTACAGTGTGCATCCTACCACTTGTCTCAGACACTTCATCTCAGTCACCTATATCTTCCTCAACTGCTCTGCCTTTACTGCCCAGCTTTCTGTACCATACAGTAGTACTGGTCGCATCACTGTTTTGTATACTTTACTTTTCAGCTTCTTTGGCATTCTTCTGGCATACACTACTCCAGACACACTGTGCCAGTTGGCTGCAGCCCCTCAGACTCTAGCTTTGACCTCCTCATTCAGAATTCTCTTCTCCTCAACCACTCCTCCCAGATACATGAAGCTGTTAACCTGTTCTACTGTTTTCCTTCTATCTCAGTTTTCAGCTTCTTCTGATTTCCCCTGTTTGATGCCATTACCGCTGTCTTATCTGTACTCAGTTTCATCCTATATGCCTTCAGCTTTGCATTAAATTCCCCTACCCTTTAATGAAGATCTTATTCAGAGTCTGCCTGTAATGCCATATTGTCTGCATACAGCAACTTTGTTCATCTGTCCCCTCTGACCTGTTTGCTTATTTAGTCCATCACCAGTATGAACAACAGTGAGCTCAGAGCTGAAATGTGATGCACACCTACTCCCACTGGGAGCCCGTCTGTAAGAACAAAGACTGTTCATACTTGAGTCATTTGGTCTTTGTACATAGCATCCACTAATTCTACCAATGTTTCTGGGACTTCGAGTCACCTCAGGACTGAAATCAGCTTTCCTGGGACCTTGACATATGCTTTCCCCAAGTCTAGGAATGCCCAGTTGGACTGTTTCCTCATCTCTTGCTTCTTCTCAACTATCTGTCTCACTGCAAACATTGAGTTTGTTGCGCTGCATCCTAATATGAATCTGAACTGCTCATTTCCCTTCTTACTTTCTACTACTCTGTGTATTCATTATAAGTCACCCTCCCCAGGACATTCACTCAGTGTGATATGAGCTTACCTCTGTACTACCCACAATTGTGAATGTTCCTTTTTATCTTGAATACTGGCACACTGGTATGCTTATCCTCCAGTCATTTTGATATGTCTTTCTCTCCATACTGCTATACGTACCCTCAGGGGGCCATTTCTCCCCTATCTCACCCAACATCTTGATCATATCTACCATGATCTCATCTGAGCCTGCTAGGTTCCCTGATTTCGTTTTCCTTCATGCTGTTCTTACTTTTTCAGGGGTGGGCTCCCCTCCTCTCACCATAGGCTGTATCTGGAGCAGTACCACTTATGGGGCCTTCTACATTCAAAAGCCACTGGAAGTATTTCTTCCATCTGCTATTGATATCCTGTGGACTGGTGAGCAGGTTGCTGTTAGCATCCCTTATGAAGGGTATCTATCTCCTTTATCTTTCTGTCTTTGCCTTGCAACCTGGTAGAGTTTTTCTGTGCATCCACTGAGTCACTTTGCAGAAGTTGGTAGAGTACCTCTGATGCCTTGTTCTTTGCATTTTCAACTTTTCTCTTTGCCTCTTTGTTAGCCAACCAGTATTGCTTCCTAGCCTGGCCTGCCTTTTCTATCTCCCATTTTTCCTGCACTCCTTCTTCCTAGACTTCTGCATTCCACCCCCAGCTTTCCTTATGCACCTTATTTCCATACCTGGCTTGGCTGCATATCTGTTCTGTAGGCCTCACACAAGCTGTTTGAGGTGATGCCATTCTTCTTCAGCTTCACCTATTTATTCCTCGTCTTGTTTACTAGAACCTTGAGTGATTCCTTGAACTGTTGTGCTTTCTGTCCAGTCAACTAACTTGATGATAATATTATAGTGCAATGAAGTTAATACACCAGGCATCACTGAGTATGTCTGCTAAGGTCATAATATAATGAAGTTAGAATTGTCAGTATTACAGAATATGTCTAGTAATGTCATGAAACAATGATGTTAGTGCACCCATCATAATTTAACATGTCTGGTAATATCATAATACAGTGAAGTTAGAACACCTATCATCACTGAGCATATCTGGTAATGTCAAAAATACAGTGCAGCTAGAAAACCCAGCATCACTGAACATGTCTGATGATCTCATAAAATAATGAGGCTAAAACACTCAGTTTCACATGTTTGGTCATGTCATAACACAATGAAGTTAAAACACCCAGCGTCCCTGAACATTTCATAAAACAATCAACATACAAATCACTGAGCATGTCTGGTAATGTCATAAAAATGGGTCTATATTACGATGTCGAAAGACGAGTTCACTGAACACATCTTTAGCGACACGTAAATATTGACTGTTTCAAATGCCGAAAGGCCACTTCAGCAAATTTTTTCCCATGGGAAAAAAATCACTCAGCCATACACAAACAAACCAAACTTTCAAACCCTACATA
This sequence comes from Protopterus annectens, assembly GCF_019279795.1. NCBI lineage: Eukaryota > Metazoa > Chordata > Ceratodontiformes > Protopteridae > Protopterus > Protopterus annectens. The sequence goes on from NC_056733.1 coordinate 518,016,887, forward strand.
CTGTAAGGCTTCACCTCCCACACCCCCAGTTGTGAGGGGCTATGCTCCTCACACCCCCAACTAAATATACCAACTCCAAGATTGCACTACAGTGGGAAAAAGGGCAAATCCCCAATGACAGCCAAGTGATTTTTTTTCCCCCTAGGGAAAATTTGTTGAGTTGGCCATTCGGTATTTCAAAAAGTCGATATTTATGTGCCGATAAAGACATGTTCGGTGAAATTGTCTTTCAATATCGTAATATAGACTCATAAAACCATAAAATTAGAACACCCAGCATCAATTAACATGTCGTGTAATGTCATAATACAGTGAAGTTTGAACACCCAGCATCACTGAACTTGTCTAATGATGTCATAAAATAATGAGGTTAAAACACTCAGTTTCACTGAACATGTGTGGTACTGTCATAAAGCAATGAAGTTAGAACATCCAACATCACTGAAAATGTCTGATAATGTCATCAAATAAAGATTTTTGAACACTCAGCAACTAGTATTGTAATGTCATAAAAACATATAAAGACAGAAAACTCAGCATCACTGAACTTGAAGGGTAATGTCATAATAACAATGAACTTAGAACACTCAGCATCACTTAATATCTCTGCCAATGCCAAACTACAATTAAGTTAAAACACTCATTATGACTGAACATGACTGGTAAAGCTATAAAACAACAGAGATAGAACACACAGCTTCACTGAATATGTCTGGTAATGTCATAAAACAATGAAGATAGAACACCCAGCATCACTGAACATATCTGGAAATGTCATAGTACAGTAAAGTGAGTACACGCAGAATCACTGAAACAGTTTGCAAAGTCTACTACCATAAAAACATGAAGTTAGAACACTTGGCATCATGTAAAGTAACTTGTCTGGTAATGTCATAAAAAATGAAGTTAAAACACACATAACCGAACATGTCTGATAATGTTACACAACAAAGAAGTTAAAATACCAGGCATTTCTGAAAATTACTGTAATTGGCATAAAACAATAAAGTTGGAACACTCAGCATTACTAAATACATCTGGTAATGTCATAATATAATGAAGTTAGAAATCTCAGCATCACTTTACATGTCTGGTAATGTCAAAAAAATACAGTGAAGGTAGAACACCCAGCATCTCTGAACATGTGTAGTAATGTCATAAAACAATGAAGACAGAACAGCCAGCATCACTGAACATGTCTGGTAATGTCATAAAACAGTGAAAATAGAACACCCTGCATCACTGGACATGTCTGGTATTGTTATAATGCAGTGAAGCTAAAACACCCAGTATCGCTCAATATATCAGATAATGTCACAAAAAATTAAGTTAGAACACAAAGCATCACTGAAAATGTCTGGTAATGTCATAAAATTATGAAGTGAGAAAAGCAAGCATCATTAAACGTCTGCTATTGTCATAAAACAAGGTAAATAGACCACCCAGCATCACTAAAGACAATGAAGTTAGAACACTTAGCATCACTGGAGTTGTCCAGTAAGCCAGAAAATAATGAAGACGGAGCACTCAGTATCGCTGAACCTGTATGGTCATGTCAAAATACAATGACGTTAGAACACTCAGTATCACTGAACCTGTATGGTCATGTCAAAATACAATGACGTTAGAACACTCAGTATCACTGAACCTGTATGGTCATGTCAAAATACAATGACGTTAGAACACTCAGTATCACTGAACCTGTATGGTCATGTCAAAATACAATGACGTTAGAACACAAAGCATCGCTGAACATGTCCGGTAATGCCATAATACAATGACGTTAGAACACAAAGCATCGCTGAACCTGTATGGTAATGTCAAAATACAATGACGTTAGAACACTCAGTATCACTGAACCTGTATGGTCATGTCAAAATACAATGACGTTAGAACAATCAGTATAACTGAACCTGTATGGTCATGTCAAAATACAATGAAGTTAGAACACTCAGTATCACTGAACCTGTATGGTCATGTCAAAATACAATGAAGTTAGAACACTCAGTATCACTGAACCTGTATGGTCATGTCAAAATACAATGAAGTTAGAACACTCAGTATCACTGAACCTGTATGGTCATGTCAAAATACAATGACGTTAGAACACTCAGTATCGCTGAACCTGTATGGTCATGTCAAAATACAATGAAGTTAGAACACTCAGTATCGCTGAACCTGTATGGTCATGTCAAAATACAATGAAGTTAGAACACTCAGTATCACTGAACCTGTATGGTCATGTCAAAATACAATGACGTTAGAACACTCAGTATCACTGAACCTGTATGGTCATGTCAAAATACAATGACGTTAGAACACTCAGTATCACTGAACCTGTATGGTCATGTCAAAATACAATGACGTTAGAACACTCAGTATCACTGAACCTGTATGGTCATGTCAAAATACAATGACGTTAGAACACTCAGTATCACTGAACATGTCTGGTAATGTCAAAATACAATGAAGTTGGAACACAAAGCATCGCTGAACATGTCTGGTAATGTCAAAATACAATGAAGTTAGAACACAAAGCATCGCTGAACATGTCTGGTAATGCCATAATACAATGAAGTGAGAACACAAAGCATCGCTGAACATGTCTGGTAATGCCATAATACAATGAAGTGAGAACACAAAGCATCGCTGAACATGTCCGGTAATGTCAAAATACAATGAAGTGAGGACACGAAGCATCGCTGAACATGTCTGGTAATGCCATAATACAATGAAGTTAGAACACAAAGCATCGCTGAACGTCTGGCAATGTCATAATACAATGAAGTTAGAACACAAAGCATCGCTGAACATGTCTGGTAATGCCATAATACAATGAAGTCAGAACACAAAACATCGCTGAACATGTCCGGTAATGTCAAAATACAATGAAGTGAGAACACAAAGCATCGCTGAACATGTCTGGTAATGTCAAAATACAATGACGTTAGAACACAAAGCATTGCTGAACATGTCTGGTAATGCCATAATATAATGAAGTTAGAACACAAAGCATCACTGAACATGTCTGGTAATGTCAAAATACAATGACGTTAGAACACAAAGCATCACTGAACATGTCTGGTAATGCCATAATACAATGAAGGTAGAACACAAAGCATCGCTGAACATGTCTGGTAATGTCAAAATACAATGATGTTGGAACACAAAGCATCGCTGAACATGTCTGGTAATGTCAAAATACAATGACGTTAGAACACAAAGCATCGCTGAACATGTCTGGTAATGCCATAATACAATGAAGTTAGAACACAAAGCATCGCTGAACATGTCTGGTAATGTCAAAATACAATGATGTTAGAACACAAAACATCACTGAACATGTCTGGTAATGCCATAATACAATGAAGTTAGAACACAAAGCATCGCTGAACATGTCTGGTAATGTCAAAATACAATGAAGTGAGAACACAAAGCATCGCTGAACATGTCTGGTAATGCCATAATACAATGAAGTGAGAACACAAAGCATTGCTGAACATGTCTGGTAATGTCAAAATACAATGAAGTTAGAACACAAAGCATCGCTGAACATGTCCGGTAATGCCATAATACAATGAAGTGAGAACACAAAGCATCTCTGAACATGTCTGGTAATGCCATAATACAATGAAGTGAGAACACAAAGCATCGCTGAACATGTCTGGTAATGCCATAATACAATGAAGTGAGAACACAAAGCATCGCTGAACATGTCTGGTAATGCCATAATACAATGAAGTGAGAAAACTAAGCATCATTCATGTTTATTAAAGTCATAAAACAATGAAGGTAGAACACTCAGCCACACTAAACATGTCTGGTAATGTCATAAATCAATCAAGTTAAAACACCCAGCATCACTCAGCATGTCTGGTAAAGTTATATATGAGGAAGTTGAAATAGTCATTATCACTAAGCATGTTTGGTAATGTCATAAAACAGTGGATTTACAACATTCACCATCACTAAACATGTCTGGTGATGTCATAAAAAACAAAGAGAGAACACCCAGCATCACTGAACATCTCTGGTAATGTCATGATACAATGAAGGTAAAACACCCAGGATCACTGAATATGTTTCATAATGTCATTAATACAGTGAAGTAAAACTCAGCATTAGTGAACATCTTTGGCAATGTCATAAAACAATGACATTTAAACATTCAGCGTCACTGTTGATGTCATAATACAGTGAAGTTAGAATACTCATCATCACTGAACATGTTTAGTAATATTGTAAATCAATGAAGTTAGGGCAACCAGCATCAATGAAAAAGTGTGATATGTCATAAAACAATGAATTTAAAACAGCACGCATAACTGAAAATGTCTGGTAATGTCATAATCCAGTGATGATAGAACACCCAGCATCACTGAATGTGCCTGGTAAAGTCATAAAACAATGAAGATAGAGCACCCAGCATCAACAAACATGTCTGGTAACATCATAAAATAATGACCTTAAAACACCCAGCATCAATGAACATGTCTGGTAATATCAGAAACAATGAAATTCGAAGACCGAGCATCTCTAACCATGTATGGAAGTGTATGGGAATGTCATAAAAGAATAAAGTTAGAACACTCATTATCACTACACAAGTTGGCAATTGTAAGACAATAACGTCAGAATACCAAATGTCACTGAACATGTCTGGCAATGTCATCAAAATATGACATTGGAAAACTCAGTATTAGTGAATATTTTATTTTATTTTATTTTATTTTATTTGTTTGACATTTGTTTACCGGGATAGTCTGTCTGGGTATGTATCCATTTTCAGTAGAGGCCCAGGGAGAAAAGCTCAAGGTATAGATCACATTTCACAGTGCAATACATAGAGATTTATAATAACTACAAAATTACATTTGAAACACTAATGCATAGAGTCAAATATTTATCAAAGTACAGATAAACTGGGTACACAGAGTAAAATATTTACATAACTGAAAGGCAACATGGTAGATGTGAAACAATGAAGTAAGTTGCTGGAATAAAAATCTAAAATTGATATGGAGGTCTTTAGTTTCAGATATATTTGTGAAGCTAGACATTTAGCCTAAGTATTGTAAAAAGATATTTATATTGAATATAGTGAAACAATAAGACCATGCTAGATAAAGTTTGGTTAAATTTATATTAAAAACAGATGGAGGTTGTGATACAGAGTTTTTATTGAAGTACAAAGCACAAAGCACAGGGGTGAATTTTTATGTGGATATATTACAGTTTAAAGACAGTTATGGGGAAATATAAAGAAAATAGAATGATTACAGGGATTCTAAGATAGATTTGATAGGAATGTTTTCATAGATAAGGGGCTGAAAATACTTTTGAGCTTTAAGTTGGACAGTAGATGGTTATCCTGGTTTAGAGCAAGAGCAGAGCCATTCCTCTTTTGGGTGGTCTTTTAGATACAGTTTGAAGGATTTGTAAGAGGTAGTTTTTCTAATGGAAGTAGGGAGGGAATTCCAGGCTTTGGCAACAAAGTAGGAGTAAAGGGAATGTCCTGCTGATTTGTTTGGTCTATAGATAATAAGGTGCTTTTGGTCATTTGATTTCAGAGGGCGACTGGATGAGTATTTTTGTAGGGTTGCATTTAAAGCAGTACACATGTCAGGATAGTTAGTGATCTTATATGCAGTGAGTAACTGTTTTTCAGGTAGTTGGGTAGTTCTAGCCAGTAAAGGGCCGTTAGTGAAGTACAATGATGGGTACGGTATTGAACACTAGCAGCAAATTTGGCGATTTTATTATAACATTGTTCCAGTTTTTGAATATAATTTTGATGTGTGTGTGTGTGTGTGTGTGTGTGTGTGTGTGTGTGTGTGTGTGTGTGTGTGTGTGTGTGTGTGTGTGTGTGTGTGTGTGCGCACGTGCATGTTTTTTTTTTTTTTTTATGGCACTTTGCATGTGGTACTCGAATCTAAGAGTGTCATCTATTATCATTCCTAGAAGCTTAGCTTGAGAGGTTAGTTCAATATTGGTGCTATGAAGGGAACATATTTTGAATTTGCTTTTTCATGAGACTTTGTTGTGGGGAAAAATAGTAGTAGTGGTTTGGTTTTGTTGGGATTAAGAGTAAGTTGATAGTTTTATAATAATTTTTCTGTGGCAATGAAGGATTCCTCAGTGATTTGTGTAGCTGAGTTAGATCTTTTGATAAGCATATAACTGCTTAATCATCATCATATTGTATAACTTGAGGCATGTTCTGTGCATGTATGGAGTGAGTGTATATGTATATTAAACAGTAAGGATCCAAGGACTGAGCCTTGTGGGACACCTGTATTTACATGGAGAAAGGGGGGATACAGTATTCTGCCATTTTACTGATTTGGAATCTTTCTATGAGCTAGCACTGAAATCAGTTTAAGGTACTGAACAGTACTGAAGGCTTTTGATCGATCAAGGAATAATATAGATATGAATTTGTCACTATCCTTTGCTTTAGTGACTGTTTCCATAAATGAGAGTAGAGCTGTATTAGTACTGTGGGATGGTCAAAAACCATGTTGGGCTGAGGTTAAAAGCTGTTCCTGTGTAAGATATTGTAAAAGCTGCTTATGGAAACATTTTTCCAGTAATTTTGAAAGTGGGGATAGTATTGCTATTGGCCTGAAATTTGTGATATCAGCTGAATTACCTCCTTTGTGGAGGGGAATGATGTGTTACTTTTTCCAGAACCCGGGGACATATGATAGTTGAATAGATATTTGATTTACGAGGATGGAAATGGGTTACGCTATACTACTAGCTACTATTTTTAGAAACTCACTTGGAAAATTATCTGCGGAGGCAGAGCAAACTTTTAGCTTGTTTAGCAGATGTTTGATAGTGGTTGTATGCACTTTCTGAAGGTTTAATGTAGGAGTAGCTTGGTATTGTTTAGCTGAGTCAGTTTCTCCAAGCTTTCTCTCTATTCTGAATACATTTTCTAGTAGTCTTAGTTAACCAGGGTGCATCATTTACTTTTATTCTCTTGTTCCTTGGGGGTGCCATGTTATATGTCCTTATCACTTCATCTAAGGGATGGATTTTAGTATGTTCCAAATGAATGATGAGAGTATAGCATTGAATGAGTCTGTGTTAAATTTACTTGGGTTATATATGTTTTTTACTGATTGTTGTTTAGGGAAATTTTTTAAATGATGTTTAGTATGGACTGGGGAGTGGCCACTGACAGAACTAAGTAAGGTGCCTGATTCATGAGATTTATTGGGGTCAGATACAAGAATCCAGTCCAGTAAGTAACTTGTGTTTTAAGTGAAATAGTTTGGATCCTGTATGAGTTGTTTAAAGCCAAATAAGTTGATACTAGATTATATACCAGTTTATCTTTACATCTTCTATTATTATTGTTTCATAAGGGATATTACTTGAGATCTAGTATATGATTTATTCTAATAAATTGATATTGTCACCTGGGGAATATATAATGTGATTATACATATTTGCTTTTGTTTATTTAGTTTTAGGAGTGTTATAAGAATTTCAGTTTTGTTGAACTGTGATATTGGAGCATTATATGTTGTTAGATTGTACCGTTTGGGAACACTAATATGATACTACCACCTTTTCTTTTTTGCAGTCATTTCATATTATATCCAGATGGAAGGATTTCAGTATCACTGATGTCAGGCTTTAGCAGCTGTTCAGTTCAGGCCAGGATATTGGGTTTGCGGCTGGCAATCCAAACATGTAACTCAGTAATTTTCTTTCTTATGCTTCTGGCATTTATGGTTGTGTGGTTTGTGTGGTATGATTTTTTTTCTGTTATATTTATCTGAGTGGTTGTTATCGGGTCTGGGATTAGGATCCCTATCTCCATCTGTAAGGATTGCTTTGATATTGTGTAGCGATTGTATATATCTGCTTGAGGGTGATTTACTGAAGGGTATGATTTTTGGTTGTTTAGGGTGTACTGAGTAGTTTAGTTTTGTAATAGAGGTAAGGAGTATCCTGGAAGAGACTAGTTACTATTCTTTGGGTTTTTATAGGAGTGCTTGGGTTGAAGTGAAAGAACTTGGTGAGATGGTTTGTAATTATGAGATTTTGGTTATAGGTAAGGAAGGTTTGGCTAAGAAGAATACCTAAAGTAAGACTAGGTAGAAGCATTATCAATTAGTAAATTATTGGAACTGTTTTGTGTAGAGTATTATACAGATATATTAATCTGGTGCTTTTAGAGTGTTAGCTAATTGCACTGATTACAGATGCATTTAATGATGGAATTAGACTTGTAATGTAGGATGACGACTTAGACAGGATGTCTTGATAATAGAGTTAGGAAGTTAACTGGCATTTAAGGAGAATGGTAATTGTTTAGCTAATTGAGGTGGTGTGGAGTTTAGGTGAATATGAAAGTAGAGGTAGTGGGGGTGGATGGGAAATGGGTGTAGGGTAGGGGATCAAAGTGGAGCCTGAGCATAGTGAGGGCAGAACAGAGTGTGCCACACTTACTTGCCAGAGTTTTTGCTTAAAAAATATCTGTGACATACCGCCTCTGACAAGGTAACGGTGTTGTTTTATTTGTAAAAAGTTAATTTTATTTTGTCAATGTCTAGTAGTTATACTTAGTCAGATTATAGTAGTTATACTTTAGTCAGATTATGGGAAGATTTTCACTTTTGAATTTTGAGCAGGGGTACAACCAGAGTTTAGTGAAATATCACTATCTGCATTAAATTACTGCTAGTTTAAATTTAGAGCAGTTGCTACAACTTGTACTAGAAGTTGTGGCTTAGCAAGATGGCTATGGTTTTCTTTTTTCTTTTTTTTTTTCAATAAATCTCCAATCTTTTGAAGTATTTCTTGAGTTTGTTTTTGAATTGAGTTAGTGAGGGTTCTAGGGTCAAGTCAGCTGGGAGTCTGTTCCATGTTTTTCCAACAGAGTTGGCAAACAGAGAGTCCCCAGCTGAGTAGTTGGATTTGTATGTTTGAACTAGGAGTCTAGTGGATGATCGCAGTGGCCGGGTACTGGTGTAGGGGCTGATAATATGTTTTAGTGCAGGTGTATTTTCTGGTTGGTAAAGGACTTTATGTGCCACTATTAGCTGTTGAACTGCAGTAAGCTAGGCAGTTCACTGTGTCTGGTAGGCTGTGCCAATAGCAAATCTGGCAATGTGGTTATAGCAGGATGATAATTTACTAAGATCTGTTTTGTTTAAGTTGGAGAATAGAGGTGAGGCTTAAAGAAGAGTTGATAGTAGATGGGAATGGGCAATTGCAGTACTAGCAAGTGGGGTAAGGCAAGGTTTGATTCTGAAAGAGAGCCAAGTTTTTATTAATGGTTTTGATAGTTTGATTGATATGCGAATCAAACTTCAAGTTGTTATCAACTATGACACCCAGTAGTTTAGTTTGGGCTTCTGAGGAGATGATAGTGCCATTGTTAGCTGTTATGTTGAAGGATAGCAATGGGGGTCCTGCATGTGGGAGAGAAGAGGAGCAGCTTAGTTTTGTTGGGATTTAGGATTAGATGTTGATTGGAGAGCCATTTTTCCACTGTATTGAAGATATTTTGGGTTAATGTGACTAGAGTAGCTGGTGAGGTGTCAGAACAAATCAAGGTGGAGTCATCTGCATATTGAATGCAGGTAGCATCTGGGATGACTTAATGAAGGTCGCTGATAAAGATGGAGAAAAGAAGGGGTCCGAGTATCAAGCCCTGGGGGACTCCTAATGTGATGAGTAGACAACATGATAGCTTGTCCTGCCATAGGACTGCCTGTTGCCTGCCCTGCAGGTAGGACTTGAAACCACTGGAGTGCATAGTTGTTTAAGGAGAAGGCCTTCAAAGTATTTATAAGCATTTTGTGGTCAACCATGTCAAAAGCCTTGGATAGATCTAGAAAGAGTGCTGAGGATAGTTTGTTATTATTGCGGTTGTGGTTAATGATGTTAGAGAAAGAGAGGAGGGCAGAAGTAGTACTGTGGTGCGGCTTAAAGCCATGCTGAAAAATGGACAACAGCTTGTTCTGTGTGAGGTAGTGCATGAGCTGTATGTGTACACACTTCCCATAATTTTAGCTAAAGGTGACAGAATAGCTATGGGTCTAAAGTTTGATAGTTCAGTGGAACTGCCTCCTTTATGGAAAGGTATGACATGGGATATTTTCCATACAGTGGGTACAGTAGCTTCAGCTATAGCTCTGTTGATCAAGATTGAGATGGGGTATGCTATGGTGTCAGCAGCCTTTTGCAGATAGTCTGCTGGGAGGAGGTCAGCAGCTATGTCAATATTAATATCTACTTTCATTATTTCTTCATTACTATCCATATTTTTACCTCTTACAGGCAAGCAGTAAGTATAATCATATACAGTAGCACAATACTAGTACACACAGTATTAATCCTAGATATTGGCCTCCACTTTAGACTAGTTCATTGTGTAAACTTTCATCATGCAGTAGGAGGTAAGCAAGTAATATTATGAATACTAAGGCAGTACGAGCTCAGCTTATATCAGCAATGGTCACAGTCTAATAAAGATGACCTTTTACTGAAAGCGTAAGACAGTCCACTGTCAGCTACTGCTGGTATAATTTAATCAATTCAGTTAGTAGTTGCAGTTATTATACAAGACATTTATAGATTCCTGCCGGCAAAATGTTTGTCACTATCACTGGTAGTCAGATGCATATATCATGAATTTCTAAAACACTTTCTAAAAGATATTCTGTGTAGCTGTATCAGTTAAATTCTTGCTGTATAGTGCAATAATTGCCAGGAAATGTAGTCACAGCTTTTACTATATTGCAACTGGATGCTGACAAGTGATAAGATAGTAACAATGTAAACTGGAATTATTTAAAGGCTACATGTTACAGAAAGCTATAGCCTGATATATTATAATCATTTGAATACATCAAGTCCTACTGTTCTAGTCCAGAAATTGTTACATTAAAGTATTAAAAATGCCCTGACAAATATAAACTCATATATATATATATATATATATATATATATATATATATATATATACCATATGAATGCCTTTAGTACTAATGTCAGAGTCATAAACACAGAGGCATATGTCTGAAGTACTACTACAATGGCTTATAAAACTATTATTTTAGTCCTAGGACATATACAATCACTCAGATTTACACAGCACACATTTGAAAAATACTGCAATGGTTTGTTAAGCTATTTGTAGTCCCAAGAAGTATGCAATCACTCACTTATTTCATAACTATTCTTTTAGATCCTATCTAGGCAAATGTGACAATTGAGCACAATATAAACATATTTAAGCTATAGAGGTTGTAGACGGTGAAACAAATGCTTATTGTATGAAACAGCAGCTCACAAGAGTACTCTGATACAAAATTATCTGTGTGTCGTAGTTTTCATTTAAAACATAACCATTAATCATAATAACATCAATTTCTCCTAGATATGTATTATTCAGACTTACTTTGTTTTCCAGTGGAGTCTATGGACACTACAAGCAGGATACTTGAGACAGTGGCCAGGTTTCAAGAGGCCATGCCTGGAACATGCCTAGCAATGTCATAAAACAATAAAGTTAGAACATCCAACATTGTTGAATTTGTCTTGTAATATCAAAATACAATGGTGTTATAGGTTCATAGGTAGGTACTAGGCTATCGGCCCATGGGCCTACGTAAGCCTAGCCAGCAAGGTACCAAGGTTATTTTCCTGTGCTACTGTCTAGCAGAGACACAGATGTGATCCCCGGGGTGTATTTCCTATTTCCCATCCACTCATCAAGATTTTTCTTGAAGAGTGCTAATGAAGAACTTTGCTTGACATAGATGGGTAGCTTGTTCCAGGATATAGGAAGTCTCTGGGACAGGAATTTATCCCTCCAACGTGTCCTGTTTATTGTGGTGACAAGGTTTAGGTCCCTAGAGCATGTAGCTTGGAGGGATTGGGATTTCTTTAGGTGTAGCATGTCCAACAGCTCTGGGTTTGACATAGCTTTATATGTTAGGCAGAGATCACCTCGGAGTAGGCGATATGCTATGGAGTAAAGCTGGAGTTTTTTGAGGCGGTCAGTGTAGGGCATTGGTTTGAGGCCAGTAATCCTCTTTGTGAGGTACTTCTGTGGCCTTTCCAGCTGCTGCAGATGTCTTGTGAGATACATTCCAAAAGGGGCATTGTACTCTATCATGGGTCTAATGAGTGACAAGTAGAGGGGAACAATGACCTCTTTTTTCCTGGATGAGAATCCTTTTATGATGAGGTGTGCCATGTAGAAGGACTTCCTGACTACTGTGGCAATGTGACTATCAAAGAACACCCAGCATCTCTGAACATGTCTGCTAATGTCATAAAACAATGAAGATAGAATATACAGCATCACTGAAAAGGTGTAATGTTATAATATAGTGAAGTTAAAACAGCCAGCGTCATGTGTCTGGTAATGTCATAAAACAATGATGTTTGAGCACCCAGCATCACTGATCATGTCTACTAATATCATAATACAATGAAGTTAGAACACACATCATCATTTAACATGCCTGTCAGTGTCATAATATAATGTATTTACAACACCCAGCATCACTTAACTTATCTGGTAATGTCATAATACAATGAAGATAGGATGCCCAGAATCTCTGAAAAAGTGTGGTAATGTTATAATACAATGGAGTTAGAACACTAAGCATCACTGAACAAGTCTAGTATTGTCATAAAACTATGAAGTTAAAACTTTCAGCATTACTGAACATGTCTGATAATGTCATAAAATGATAAAGATACCAAAACTCAGCATCACTAATCATGTCTTCTGATTTCATAATACATTGAAGTTAGGGCACTTAGCCTCACTGAAAATGTCTGGGAATGTCATAATATAATGAAGTTAAAACACTCAGCATCACTTAAGAGGTCTGGTAATGTCATAATACAGAGAAGTTAGAACATTCAGCATCACTGAACATGTTTGGCAATGTCAGAAAACAATGAAGTCTCAACACCAAGCATCACTGAAAACATCTGGAAATGTCATAAAACAATTATGTAGAAGACTCAGCATGTCTAAACATGTCCAGTAATGACATAAAACAATGACATTTGAGCATCCAGCATCACTGAACTAGTCTGGTAATGTCATACTACAATGAAGTTAGAACATGCAACATCACTACATATATATGATAATATTATAATATAATGAATTTACAACATCCAGAACACTAAACCTGTCTGGTGAGGTCATAATACAATGAGGATAGAACACCCAGCATCTCTGAACATGTCTGGTAATGTCATAATGCAATGATGTTAGAACACTCTATATCACTGAACATATCTGGTAATATCATAAAACAGTAATGATAGAACACTCAGGATCATTGTACATGTCTGGTAATGTCATAACACAATGAGATTAGAACACTCAGTATCACTAATGATGTCTGGCAATGTCACTATACAGTGACGTTAGAACACTTGTTATCAAGGAACACATCTGGTAATGTCATAAAAGGATGTCTGGTAATGTCATACAAAGATTAATTTAAAACATCCAGCATCACTGAACATGTCTGGTAATGTCATAATACAAAAATGTTAGAACACTCAGTATCAGAGAACATGTCTGATAATGTCATAGCACAATGAGGTTAGAACACCCATCATCACTGAACATATCAGGAAATGTCATAATACAGTAAAGTCAGAACAGTCTGCATCAATGAACATGTCAGGTAATGTCATAAAACAAGGAAGTTAGAAAAGCCATCATCAGTGGAGACATCTACTAATATCTTAATAAAATGAAGTTAAAACACTTAGCATCTCTGAACATGCCCAGCAAGTTATAATATAATGAAGTTGCTATATTCAGCATCGCTGAACATGTCTGGTAATGTCATAAAACAATGAATTTACAATACTAAGCATCACTGAAAATGTCAGGAAATGGCATAAAAACAATAAAGCTAGAGCACTCAACATCAGTGACCATGTCTGGAAAAGTCATAAAACAATGAAGTAGGAACACTCAACATCTAACATGTCTGGTAAAATTATCAGGTTAGAACACCCAGCATCACTCAACTCTTGTAAAATATCAGGAAGTTGGAATAGCTGGTTTCACTAATCATGTCTGTCAATGTCATAAAACATACAAGTTAGAACAATCAGTATCTTGTCTGGGAATGCCATAGAATACCCAATGATGCTGGCTGTTATTACATCACTGTATAATGACATTGCAAGAAATGTTCAATGACGCTCAGTGTTCTAACTTCATTGTTTATGTTACTACCAGACATGCCATGTTGAAGCTGACTGTTCTTACTTCATTGTATTATGACTTTACCAGACATGTTTAGTGATACTCGGTGTTGCATCTTTCTTTTATGACTTTCCAGACCTTCTCAATGATGCTGCATGTTCTCACTTCAATGTTTTACGACATTATCAGCTATGTTATGTGATGCTGATTGGTCTAACTTCATTGTTTTATTACATATCCTGACATTTTCAGTTATGCTTCTTTTTTTAATGTCACTGTTTTATGACATTACCAGACATGTTCAATGATGCTTCATGTTCTAACTCCATTGTTTTATGACATTATATGTTCAGTGATACTTCACTGTAAAATGATATTACCAGACATGTTCAATGAAATTGAATATTCCAACTTAATTTTATTATGACATTACCAGACATGATTAGTGGTGCTGAGTGTTCTACTTAATTGTTTTATGACATTCCCAGACATTGCCAGTGATACTTTCGGTTCTAACTTCATTGTTGTATGACATTACCAGACATACTCTGTGATGCTGAACATTCTGACTTCACTGCATTACATCACGTGACATAAGTGAAGATGGGTGTTCTAATTTAATTGTGCTATTGAAGCATACCTGAGTGTTGTAACGTCATTATCATACATTTTCAGTGATGATAAGTGTTCTAACTTCATTGTTTTCCACAAGGCCACGACACTTACAAGTTTTATGACATTTCCTTTCATTTTCAGTGATGCTTTGTTTTCCAGTTCCTTGTTTTATGACATTACTAGACATGTTCAGTGATAATGGCTGATCTAACTTTATTGTTTTATCACCTTATCAGACATGTTCAGTGATGCTGGGTACTGTAACTTCATTATGTCATGACATTACCAGATATATTCAGTGAAACTGAGTTTTCTAACTTCATTATTTTATGACTTTGCCAACATGTTCAAGGATACTGAGTGTTCTAACTTCATTGTATTACAACATTACCAGATATGTTCAGTTATTCTGGGAATTCTAACTTCATTGTATCACAACATTACCAGATATGTTCAGTTATTCTGGGTATTCTAACTTCATTGTATTACAACATTACCAGATATGTTCAGTTATTCTGGGAATTCTAACTTCATTGTATCACAACATTACCAGATATGTTCAGTTATTCTGGGTATTCTAACTTCATTGTATTACAACATTACCAGATATGTTCAGTTATTCTGGGAATTCTAACTTCATTGTATTACAACATTACCAGATATGTTCAGTTATTCTGAGTATTCTAACTTCATTGTATTGCAACATTACCAGATATGTTCAGTTATTCTG
The DNA here is from genome assembly GCF_019279795.1 of Protopterus annectens. Taxonomy (NCBI): domain Eukaryota; kingdom Metazoa; phylum Chordata; order Ceratodontiformes; family Protopteridae; genus Protopterus; species Protopterus annectens. The sequence continues at coordinate 518,032,456 of NC_056733.1, forward strand.
GGTATTCTAACTTCATTGCATTACAACATTACCAGATATGTTCAGTTATTCTGAGTATTCTAACTTTATTGTATTAAGACATTACCAGATATGTTCAGTTATTCTGGGTATTCTAACTTTATTGTATTACAACATTACCAGATATGTTCAGTTATTCTGAGTATTCTAACTTCATTGTATTGCAACATTACCAGATATGTTCAGTTATTCTGGGTATTCTAACTTTATTGTATTAAGACATTACCAGATATGTTCAATTATTCTGGGTATTCTACCTTAATTGTATTACAACATTACCAGATATATTCAGTTATTCTGGGAATTCTAACTTCATTGTATCACAACATTACCAGATATGTTCAGTTATTCTGGGAATTCTAACTTCATTGTATTGCAACATTACCAGATATGTTAAGTTATTCTGGGAATTCTAACTTCATTGTATTGCAACATTACCAGATATGTTCAGTTATTCTAGGTATTCTAACTTCATTGTATTACAACCTTTCCAGATATGTTCAGTTATTCTGGGTATTCTAACTTCATTGTATTACAGAATTACCAGATATGTTCAGTTATTCTGGGTATTCTAACTTCATTGTATTACAGAATTACCAGATATGTTCAGTTATTCTGGGTATTCTAACTTTATTGTATTATGATATTACCAGATATGTTCAGTGATGCTGATTCTTCTGACTTTATTATTTTTTATGACATTGATAGACATATTAATTGATGCTGAGTTTTCTAGCATTATTGTATTATGAAATTATTTGACATATTCACTGATGCGGTCCTAACATTCGATTATGATGTTATCAGACATGTTTGGTGTTGTTTCTGCTGATTGTTCTAACTTCATTGTTTTATGACATTACCAGACGTGGTCAGTGATGCTGAGTATTCTAATTCATTGTATTATGACATTTCCAGTCATGTTCACTGATACTGGGTGTCCTAATTTCTTTGCTTTATGACATTACAAGATATGGTCCATGATACTGAGTGTTCTAATTTCATTGTTTTATGAAAATAATTGGTATGAAAGATGAAAATTCAGAGTAGGAACTCTGAGAGAATTTACATATTATTCTCCAAGGTACTATGACTGGGCCAGACTAGACAGAAATTATATCTCAATGGAATATGTGCATTTAATTTCAAATTGTGACACACATTCAATAACTACTCAGATCATTTGTCAGTAATTACAGAGATAAAAATGCAGGGGAATGAAGTAAAGATGAGACATTGGCACTTCCCCACCAAACTATTAAGAAGACAGGAATTTAAGGAATGTGTACTGGACATTATCCGGGAGTTATTAGGGGATTTTGAAAGTACTCCAGAAGTTATAGCTAGTAAGTGGGATGAAATTAAAGTGAAGGTTAAAAATAGGGTAAAAATAAAAGAAAGAGATCTGGTTAAGAAGGAATAAGAATTATTTAGAGGGGCTGACAAAGGTTAAAGTATTACAAAATAAAGGAAGTCTCCCAGAACTTGAAGAGGTGCTATTGCAAAGTGCTAAAGAGAAAATGGATAATATGCATGAGTTTAGAAAGCATCTGCTCTTTGATAATAACTCCAGAGCGCAAAAACTTTTGGCACAACAACTCAGAAAGCATAAAGGGTTGCTGCCAAACTTACTGAGCCTATAGCAAGAAAAATAACCAGAAATCCTGTAGAAGTATTAAATATATTATAGAAATTTTATGAAAATTTGCATATAGCAGAAAAGTGGGGATTTCAAGGAAAAGTAAAAATGGAAATATTTATGGAAGACCTAAATATATCAAGATTAGAGGTAGATGAGGCTCATGAACTAGCAATTAACATAGGAGGAGATGAAATAAATAAAAATGCTTCTGCAAAGCCATAGAAAGACTTATCATGGAATTAATCAAATAGGGCATAGGGAACTTCCTAACACTAGACTCATCATATTTTGGATTCATCAAGGACAGGTCATGCTTACTCAACCTGGAGTATTTAAGGTCAGCAAAGCAACAGTACACTTGGCCAAAGCATTTGACATAATTCCCCACTCAGGCATAGTTGAAAAGCTAAATAAACTGGGAATAAACCCCTATGTCATCCGTTGGCTTACCAACTGGCTCTCAGACAGGATGCAGATAATCAAAATAGGGGAAGTTAGCTCCTCAAAGAGACCAGTCACAAGTGGAGTCCCCCTGGGTCCTGTTTGGCATCTACTTTTTGTAAGTAAATTCCGCTACCAAAAGGTTCTGGCTAACTAAGATTGCAAATGGCTCAAGCTAAGAACAGCCATTGAATCCCCAAATTACTTAGCCATTCTGCAAGAAGTTTTGTCTCAAATAAATAACTGGTGTCTGAATCATGGTCTGAAACTAAATGATAAAAATACATTATCATAACTATTGGGAAGTCATCTACCAGAGAACTACCACATTAACAACATGCCCTAAGAGCTGACACAATTATTTGGGATTTGTGAACTAAGGTGGACAGTGGCATAAGTTTTGACCAACATGTATCTATTGTAAGAAAGTCCTCCTATATTGAACAGCTTATAAAAGGGATTGTACCAGATCTACAGATGTCATTTCCCCCCTTTATTCAGCCCTTATTAGGCCATTCATTAAAAACAATCTCCTTTATTGGCATGTATCTGTTCAGACACAAGTATGCCCACAGAGACACCTTACAAAAAGTATACAAGACCTAAACAACATGTCTTACATGGACAGACTCACAACCCTGTCATTATAGTCTGTATCCTAGACACTGCTAAGAGGTAACCTGTGTCTAGCAAAAACGCATCCTCTGACACATTATTGATGTACTTACTGCACATCAGCAAGCCAAACGGCATCAAAAAAACTCAGTCTAGGGATCTAAACCTCTTGCAACATCATCAGAATGGTTTGGAGAGACAGGCATATTTCATACAGGATACTCCTGCTGTGGAACAGAGTCTCCATCCACATAAAACAAAGTTCATCCCTGTCCATTGTCATGCGCAACTTAGCTCTATGGATGGGAAACAGAAAATTTACCCCAGGACTGTCCCCCTGCATTACTAATGGAAAGGTGCAGCTCCTAAATGCTTTATCCCATGCATGGATCCCCTCATATTATCTATGGCATGATCCCAGTTATTCTCATTGGAGTTAATATATAATTATCAACCATGGGATGGTTAAGGCCAATCTATACCAAATGGGATATGTTATTTCACACATAAAAAGGGAAAAAGGCCTGCAAGGATACCTAGCCTAGTACTTACCTATGAGCCTATGAACCACTAAAAATGGTGATTATAACCAATATGCAGGAAAGTCTCTAGGAATAGATGGTATTCTGGTGGAAGTTTGGATGCTAAGAAGGAAGAAAGTGATAAAGTTCTGGAAAGTTTGGTTTAACAGTATTTTAAAAGGAGGGGAAGCACCAACATCCTTGAAAAAAGCTGTGGTGGCTGAAATGCCTAAAGACAGTAAAGACCCATCTGATCCAGCTGTAGGCTCATTTCAATTTTAAACCATGATTATAAAGTTGTTTATGTCTATAAAGGCTAAAACAATGGCAAAGGTGATGTTAAATTGAACATTTGACAACATTAACAGAACAGTGATGATCCAGAGGGAACATAACAAAATACCACTGTTATTGTTGGGAGTTGATGCAGAGAAAGTATTCAAGTATTCAAGTATTGGCAAAGAAAATAATGGACTCAGAAATTCAAGAAAATAAATGGTATGGTGTTCAATAAAGTTGGCTTTATTTGCAGATGCCCAGAAAAGGATAACTCAGTGTTGTGGAACATTCTGAGACAATTCCATTTTTCCTGAAGATAAAACAAAGGCTGTAGCTATAGCTATAAACTATATACCCACACATGAATTGGATTAGCAGTACCCATATTTATGGGGACATGATAAAATTAGATATTTATGAGTATAGATTAAAAAGAATGCTGTTATGGCTGCTAAGAATATGTGGGGAGAGAGTAAACAAAAGATAATACAAAAACTAAGAAACTGGAAGGTCTTGCCTATGGTAATGGATATGGATAGCAAGATACAATCAATAAACATGTTTTTAGTCCCTTCAGTTTCATATACAGGTCAGACTTATTTGTATCAACCAGAGGAGAATTTGTAGACAGTATTTAATAAAACGTTGAAGGATTTTATTTGGGAGGGGGAAGAGGACAAGAGTCAAGTGGGATAAGCTGATCTTCCCAATAGAACAAGGATGTTTAGGATTACCTGATTTGAAGGCATATTTTTACAGCTACACAGTTAAACCTGATATACATAACACAACATGGGTGGGAGGTTGGCATAATGGTTACATTGTTTACCTTGCAGACGCAGGGTGCAGGGTAGCTAAATGGGTAGAGTAACAGTTCTATGTATAATTGGTCCAGAGTTCGAATACATGGAAGTCAGAAGTCGTCTAAATTTTTCCCCACCCCCTGTCACTGTCGTGTTCTTAAATACCACAGTCTTTCTAGTTGCCTGCCTCTTATGTTAATTTGACCATATATCTAATTTCCTCTCTGCTTTCACTGGCTTGTGCGAGTAAGCACAAAATTATCAATTTTTGAAATCACTCCCCTTCAACTATTTAAATGTATTGGTCATTCTACTGTATTCCATAGTACCATAATACAAAAGTGATCACCCCCTTTCAATATATCTTGCTGTTTTAAAAATAGTAACTCTCCAATAAAACGTAACTTTTTAGACAGGTAAAACTTAAGTTAACTACTTTCACATCTAACTTCTCTAGTGCACACTGCAGTGTTTAGGATAAACCATTTTTTTTTCATCGTACCTTTAAGCATCCCTGTGACTAGCACTTGCTCTAATACTTGCTGGAAAGCACTAGGAAGCCTTAAACTGATACAAGCACTCAACTCTCCTTATTAATAAGGAGAAATTAGTCATAAGCACTAAACAGCCTATAACTGCAAAGTACCTTGCTAAGGTAAGGGAAAACAGCTCCTATACTTTTCAAAAAAAAAGCACCAAACCAGGCATGTCTAAGGGTCAGCTTCCATTGATTTCTCCTGTCCACCTGGTGATTCTGGGCATACTGGGGCAATGCAGCAATTGCCTCATGTACACAGACAACCCTCTCCTCCTACCACCCAACACTACAACCTGGGAGAGATGCACTTACATAGCCAAACTGGAAGCAAAGCCCTCTCCACCCAAGATTGTGCTAGACAGTCAAGAGGAGAAGGTTAACACCTGCACTACACTTCAAGCAACACATAGCCCTTCTAAACTCACACCACCAACACCCACACATAGCAACACTAAATCCACATATGCAGAGGTCCTTAACTGTAACCTGCCCAAGCAACAAGGACCTTCGAAGCTGAAATGCAAACAAACACCAATAACAACCAAAGTGTCACATAGCTCACAACACGAGTGTGCCACCCAGCAACAGCCCCTAAGGCAAGACACCATACCTAACACTTTAGTCATAGATGACTCTATAGTCAGGCACACTGATGTCCCACTCACCAGGCCGAACAAGGAGAAAATTACAGTGAGCTGCCTGTCGGGTGCCAGTATCCACCACATAACTCATGAACTCAAGTCACTCCACAACAAGTACAAATATGACTCTGTCATTGTCCATGTTGGAGTGAATAACTTGAAACATACCTCCATGGACTACATGAAAAGAGACATGGATGAGCTCTCGGATCATGTGGCCCAGCCAGGTATGGCCCTAGCTCTGAGTAGCATCCTGCCCTCGCCCAGAATGATACCACAATATAAGGACAAAATGATTGACTTCAACAATTGGCTAAGCTTCTGGCGTCATTCAAAGGGGATCCAGTATCTGTCTGCCCTAGGATGACATGATCAACAGACCACGATGCTTTGCCAGAGATGGTCTGCACCTGTCGCCACGGGGATTCAGGTTACTGGCTAAGGCTCTTGCCACCCCTATAGTGCCTTTTTTAGGCAAAGTTCAAAACCACCACTGTAACAGGTACAAGCATGCAAAATCTGAAGGTAATTCTACTCAATGCTAGAAGTCTAAACCTCAAAATGCACTCTCTCGAGGTACTCCTAAAAATGGAGAACATCAATATCTGTGCAGTAACTGAGACCTGGTTCAAGGCTCCAGAGAGCACCCCTGCAATACCAGGCTACAACTCTTACCACACTTTTCGGCCACCAAACCAGGATCGAAACACTAAAGGTGGAGAAGTGTCCATCTTCACCAAGGATATTCACACCACCAGGTTAGTTGCGCAATAATGCGTCTGAAATTCTCGAGGTGCAACTAACACTAGGTAAGACTGCAATCCAAATTGTAGCTTGCTACAGATCCCCCACCATGCCCCAAGATTCTCACTACACCTTTCTAAACATACTGGAAAATATTAATATACAACCAAACACCCTAATACTGGGTGATTTCAACTACCCTGCCTTTAACTGGGAAAACTACTCGTGTACCAACACCTTTGCCCAACGGTTCTTGGAATTCATAAATTCCAATGCCCTGGATCAACTAATCCATGGTCCCACCAGGGGCTCCAATATCCTAGACCTGGTCATTACCAACATGGTAAATCGAATTTCCACACCTATAGTCACCCCCCCTCTTTGGTCAGGTCAGACCATCAGCTAATCACCCTAAACATCCACATCCCACCCCCACCCCCCAGTATGGAAACCTCCATAAAAAATTTCTCCAAAGCCAACTTCATGCTACTCAAGTCAGAAGTTCCAAACTTCATGACACCCATTCAGACGGGAACTGAAAGTTTGACTGCTTAGTCCTACAGTAAGGCACTGTACGAACACATCCACTCATGCATGAATCGTGCCATCCCAAATAGAACTAAGATCTCCTCCAAAAAAAGGAAGTCAATCTGGTGGTTCCCTGCCATAAACAAACTTTACAACAAAAGGAAGAAACTGTTGCAGAAAAGAGGAAAATCCCAGGATGCAAAAAACGCCCTTACCAGCCTCAGTAAGAAGCTGAGATCCCTCATAAAATCCTCCAAAGCTAGTCACGACAATAAAATTGCCAAAGATTCCAAAGACAACCACAAGGCATTCTATAACTATGTCAAGAATCTAAATGGGAATGCTCAGATCTGCTCTGAGCTACAACAGAATGGCATTAAATATACTGATCCCAAGGATATTGCCAATATCCTGGCAGATCGATTCAGTGCCAACTTCACCTCCCTCTCACCCCCTAAATGGCCCATCTCAATACTGGAAGATTGCTAAATTCTGGTAATAATGGCCACAGAGGTAAAAAACGCACTCTCCAAAGCTAAGAATACAGCATCCATGGGAACAGATGATATCCCAGGCTGTGTACTACATGAACTACAAAATAAACTGGCACCTCACCTAAGTATCGTGTTTAATCATACCCTCACCTCAGGCTTCGTGCCCACTGAGTGGTGCACAGCTACAGTTATCCCACTCCACAAGGGGGGATCGACCTTGGATCCCGGGATCTACCGCCCCATCAGTCTGACGAGCCTAATTTGCAAGGCCATGGAACGTATTATCATGGAACTTATAAACAAAGACATTGGCAACCTTAAAACACTGGACCCCACCCAGTTTGGGTTTGTGAAGGGCCGATCTTTTCTCCTGAACCTGATTGACTTCTTTGAATCAGTCTCTAGAGCCGTGGATGAGGGTACGGCAGTCCTCACAGCCTATCTGGACCTCGCCAAGGCCTTTGACACCATCCCCCACTCTGGAATCGTAGATAAACTTACTAAGCTGGGCATTAATTCCTACGTCACTCGATGGGTTGCCAAGTGGCTTACTGACAGAACCCACACTGTAAAAGTAGCTGACTCTAAATCCAGCTCCAGACAAGTGACAAGTGGAGTACCTCAGGGTTCAGTCCTGGGACCTCTCTTGTTTGGCATCTACTTCTCTGAAGTACAGGCCAACACTAAGGGACTCTGGCTAACAAAGTATGCAGATGACTGCAAACTGGGAGCCATTATTGAATCCCCAAATTATGTGGATACTCTACAAAAGGGCCTTACAGAAGCAAATGCTTGCTGCCAGAGCCATGGGCTCAAGCTCAATGCCAAGAAATGTATAGTTATCCCCTTTGGGGAAAACATGTGCTGATGAATTACCACATAGGTGGCAGTACACTAAACACTGAAAGTGTGATAAGAGACTTAGGGACACAGGTGGACAGTGGTCTCACCTTCAATAACCACATCGCCACAACAGTCAGGAAATCCTTCTATGTGGTACACCTCATCACTAAGGGCTTTTCATCCAGAAAAAAGGAGGTCATTGTCCCACTGTACTCATCCCTCACTAGACCCATTATAGAATACAACGCCCCATTTGGTATGTACCTCTCAAGACATCTGCAACAACTGGAAAGGTCGCAGAAATACCTCACTAAAAGAATCACAGGCCTAAAGCAGATGCCCTATGCTGACCACCTTAAGAAACTCCAGCTATACTCTATCGCATATCGTCTACTCCGAGGCGATCTCTGCTTAACATACAAGGCCATGTCAACCCAGAGCTGTTGGACATGCTACACTTAAAGAAATCCCAATCTCTCAGAGCCACATGCTCCAGGGTTCTAAACCTTGTCATCACAATAAACAAAACATGCTGGAGGGATAGGTTCCTGACCCAGAGACTCCCCAGACTCTGGAATAGACTGCCCATATATGTCAAGCAGAGTGTCTCTTTGGCCCTCTTCAAAAGGAACATTGATGATTGGATGGGAGAAAGGAAATTCACCCCGGGGATCATGTCAGTCGCCCTACTAGACAGGGGTTCAGGGAAGTAAATAGTGTGGGAAGAAATAGCCAGGGAATTGTTATGGCTAGGCTTGTATAGGCCCTAGGGCCGATAGCCTAGTACCAACCTATGAACCTATGATTCTCACAGGGAGTAATTGGCTAGGCTTAAAATGGCCTATGAAGGCAGTTAGCCTAGTACTAAATGAATCTATAAACAAGCAGAAAGCTACAACTTAAAGGAGAAAGGGATGAAGATGAAGAATGAGGTAATTCAATAAATAAGGAAAGAATGGGATTTTGAATGCAGACACAGTTCCAGCCCCCCCCCCCCCATTACCATGGAACAAGTCCTTCAGACTTCTGAAAAGCTAAGAATACCTTACCCATGGGATTCAATAACATACCAGTTTATCTGATTATGAATACCAAATACAATCTATCTGAAATTCTATTTAAGCTCTTTGATCTATGCCTCTCCTCCAGTTACATTCTCAATGCCTGGAAAATATGCCATCATAAACCACAGAAGTTTTACTTGTTAATGTAGATGTAACTTTGTAATATACATCCATTCAGCATTGTCTTGAGTTGGAATCTCTGACGGAAATTTTACATGATATTCTAGTATGTTCTTTTGTCAAAGAACATGAACTGGTGTCTTACAGATAACTTCTTTATCGTGAATGATGAGTTTCTTCTCCAGCTTATGGGCAGAGCTATGAGAGCAAAATTTGCCCTAGCTATGCCAATATTTTTATGGGTCATTTTGAAAAAGTATCTTTATGATAATTATTTTTAATAATATGGTACTGTATTAACAGGTGATTTATTTTTGTTGTATTCAATGGATAAGAACAGAAACAACAGAATCATGAAACCAGACAAGGGTGGGGGGTTGGTCATCATGGCCCAAATTGATTATATTTTGAAAATGTTCGATATACTTAATGATCCCTCCACATATATTAGGGTTTCCAAGAACGAAGTCAATAGAGCCTACATGACAATTGTCTTCTTTTTATCGCATGCTTTTTTCACGGCAGCATTGATCAAGCTGACCTTAAATTCCTGACAGTGGACAATCCAGTGATACCCCAAATTTTCAGGATCCCAAAAATACACAAAGATTTGCACACACACACACACACACACACACACACACACACACACCCCGCCCCCATTCAGACCCATAGTAGCAGCTAAAGGATCAAAAACAGAACCCATGGCAGCATGGGTTGACAAGTGGGTGGATCCAGTGGTGAGGGAAACCGAACATATTCTTAGGGACTCCTGGCATTGCCTGGAAAGGCTAAGATAGAATAGTGATGTGAGAGACTATACCTTTTTAACAACTGATGTGATTAACCTGTTTTCGGTCATTCCACATACAGTTAGATTGGACATGTTCCAGGAAAGTCTCCGTAATACTGGAAAAGTTGCAGGTGAGAAAATTAATTTTCTGGTGGAAACCATGGATATTGTGCTAAAAAAGAAACTTCCTGATTTTTGAAGGAGAGTTATTCCACCAAGTGTCAGGGGTAGCAATGGGGGCAAAGTGTGCCCCTGTTTTTGCAAACCTTGTACTTTTAGAGTGGGAGAAAATGCACATTTTTGACTCACCATATGTGAAAAAATAAAGTCTTATAATAGATTTTTGGACAACATCCTCATTTTATGGCAGGGGGATGAAAAAGAAGAGTTAGAATTTGTAGAGTACTTGAACACAACTACCCCTTTTTTGAGGTTTACCAGTAAATGGAACGCAAACATGATCGATTTCTTAGATATACATCTTAAGAAGGATACCCACCGGTGGTGGTGCTGCGGTAGCGTTGTCGCCTCACAGTAAGACGCTGTCCAGTTTGATTCTCAGCTAGAGCGTCTTCTGCGTGGAGACATGCATAATGGGCGTACCTTCGTTGAAGGTTGTGCGTCAGGGCTGGTAACTCAGCACGTAAAAATCAACTACCAATCATTAGCGGACCGGAGTTCTGCTCTGGCATCCCCTAACCGGGAAAAGCCGAAAGACACAACAACATCTTAAGAAGGATGACACAAGGGATGAATTAAATAGTACCATTTTTAGAAAACAGACATATTCTAACACTTTACTTCATTTCAACAGCTGTTATCCCCTACACCAAAGGAAGAGTATTATCAAGGGTCAAATGGTGAGGTTATCCCGCCTGATTAGTGATGACAGAACATTTAAGGAAGAATTATATGTTCTGATTGGAATGTTTATTGAGAGGGCATACCCACTGAAGTTACTGATTAAAAACAAGTGAGAAATCTTGATAAAAACTAACTCTTCCTTTGGGCCTATTTTGAAAGGGTTCACTAGTCAGATAACAAGCAACACTAACAAGAGAGATGCTGATTTTATGGTATTAAGGTACAACAAGCAAACACGTAATCTGGTTTCTATTGTCAACAATTGTTGGGGAATCTGTATGGAACAAGAAACTAAGGAGAAACTGGGTAGTAAACCCCAGGTGGTGTACAGTAGGGGCAAAAACATTAAAAATATTTTGGAAGGACACCCAGATGGTAAAAAATTGATGAATTATACAATCAAGAATGTTTAAATGTGGTGCATGTAGGTACTGCAAATTTACCAATGATGGCCCATATGTCTCTGTTAGTAGTTATGATTACTCTTTGAAATGTCCCGGAAAATGTAATTGTAATACGTCTATGGTGATATATTTGGCAACTTGTACATCATGTCTGGGTTTCTACGTTGGTAAAACTGTCGCAGACTTAGAATTTGTGAACACATGAGGGACATTAAGAACAAAGATGTTCACAATGCCTTATACATGCACAGTACAAAATGTAACAACTTTAAAAGATTCATCTTTTTTGTTATTGACCGGGTTTTAATTGGGGACCAAGAAGGTGATGGTAAACTTGAGGTTGAAGTAACTAAATGGCAGCTTCGGCTTAACTCTACAGTTTTACCAGGTCTCATTGATAACATATCTTCAGACAATATAGTGAAACAAAAGGCTAAGAAACTGTAGGTTTTTCATTTTTCATTTTTGATTAAGCAAATGTTTTTATTGTTGTTGTGATAACAAATGAATAGTTAGCTCAAATTTAACATGCGTCGTTATATTTATGTATTTATGATACAATTTTTATTCAGACTTATTAATGTGTGGATGTTCCTTTAAGTTTGATTAAGTTAATGAGAAAGGGAGTGATTGGTTGCTTTATTATGTTTTGAAAGTATTTAATAGACATTTTATGTACTGCACATATAACTCTGATAAAGTCTTGTGTTTGAAGGCGAAAGTGCTTAGTTTGTTTTTTTAAGGATTAAAGACAGTGACTTATCTGCACTTTGTGGTTTGAGGTCGTTT